>NW_021604786.1:5614791-5615053 GCF_004785775.1 Grammomys surdaster | reverse complement strand
ATAGATAGATAGATAGATAGATAGATAGATAGATAGATAGATAGATAGATAACATACATACATACATATATGCATACATAGGTAGAGAGATACATAGGTAGATAGATATATACATATATGCATACATATGTACATACATAGATACATAAATAGATACATAGATAGTTGCCAGATAGATACATAGATAGATACATTGGTAGATGCCAGATAGATAGATAGATAGATAGATAGATAGATAGATTCATAGGTAGATGCCAGATAG
>NW_021604786.1:5547816-5614781 GCF_004785775.1 Grammomys surdaster | reverse complement strand
GATAGATAGATAGATGACAGAGAGATAGATAACATAGATAGATAGATACATAGATAGATACATAGACAGATAGATGAGAAAAACAAAACAAGAACTTCAGAGGTTTAGTGTAATGAGGTGGATTTCAAAAGCACACAAACCAAGAACCACTTAAAGCATGTAAGACGAGAACCTTAAGACCGTGATGCAACCACTGTGCTTGTAACCCTTCTCTACGTGATAAGTCAGAGGCAGGTATGGGATGTCCGGGGCTTACAGCATCCAAATAGAATGGTGGATATACTTAATGATGGGTAACTCAATTACATTGTACACACAGTACCATTAAGAATATTAGTGGTGAACACATCTCAGCTCTGTTTGCTCAACTGGTCTTACAGTTAGCATGCCATGGCTGTCCCTGGGCTATGGCCTCATCCTGGCTAAGCATCATTTAGGAAACAGTACTATTCAAATACACCAGCGTCCTACTGAGTTTTCTCCAGTTCTAGCCGTGACTCCTCACAGTCAACAGAACGTCTGCTTCTACTTCTTCATTTCTGCAGAGAGAGACGGGAATGGGAGAAAAGTTCATTCTCACTTCTCCCTTTGACACAGAGCCAATGGCTGAAACTTCCTAAGAAGTTAGGAGAATGACACGTTTCCTGGCACCGTGTCCCCAGTAAACTGTGACAAACTAAAACACGACGTCTTGAGAGTTCCTGAGGAAGAGACACTATGTTAATTATTTTTACTTCCCTGTGATGTCTCTGGCAAAAGGAAAAAAAATAATCTCCAAAAAAAAAAGACAATTTTCTTGGGTTTTGGTTCTCAGAAAATTCTATCATTGTGGTGTAGCACCTCAGCTCATAGTCTCGCTAGGCAGGAAGCAGTGAGCAAGCAAAATCAGTGTGTGTGTACCTGTGTCTGTGTGTGTGTGTAGCCATGTCTGTGTGTATGTCTTTGTGTATGTGTGTGCATGTGTATGTATGTGTGTGTGTCTGTGTGTGCATGTGTGTAGCCATGTCTGTGTGTATGTCTTTGTGTATGTGTGTGTGCATGTGTGTGCCTATGTGTACATGTGTGTAGCCATGTCTGTATGTATGTGTGTTTGTGTATGTGTGTGTGGACATATGTGTATGTATGTGTAGCCATATCTGTGTGTATGTGTCTGTGTACCTGTGTCTGTGTGTATGTATATGTGTGTATAGCCATGTCTGTGTGTATGTGTGTGTAGCTGCATCTGTGTATATGTGTGTTTGTGTATATGTGTATGTGTGTGTGCATGTGTACCCATGTTTGTGTGTCTGTACACGTATGTGTGCGTGCGTGCGTGCGTGCGTGCGTGCGTGCGTGCATCTGTGTGTGTGTTTGGGGATTTAAACAATCCCTAAATCCCAAGGACTTGTCCCTGGTAGCCCACTTTTTCCAGCTGGGCTCCACCTCCACCTAAAGGTTCTAGAACCTTCTAAAATATTACCATCAATGGAGAGCCTAAGTGCTGGTAGCATGGATCTGTGGGGCACATTGTATATTCAAATGAAAACACATGGCCAGCTTTTACCATGAGTGCAAACTTACTGTATGCATAGGGATGCATTTACATGCACATTCTTCCGCACAATACCCACACAGAATTCAGGAATAATTATCTTATTAACAATAGCTAAA
This sequence comes from Grammomys surdaster, assembly GCF_004785775.1. Lineage (NCBI taxonomy): Eukaryota > Metazoa > Chordata > Mammalia > Rodentia > Muridae > Grammomys > Grammomys surdaster. Next base: position 5,613,131 of record NW_021604786.1, on the reverse strand, counting down.
TAAATGTGGTTTTTTTCTTTCTTTTGTTTTTTTCTTGTTTTTGTTTGTGTTTGGGTTTTGTTTTTTGTTTTGGGATTTTTTTTTTTGAGACAAATTCTTACTATGTAGCTTTGACTGACCTGGAACTGACTATTTAGATCAGGCTGGCCTTGAACTCAGAGAGATCCACCTGCCTCTGACTCTCCAGTGCTGAGATTAAAGATGGGCACCACCATGCATGGCTTTTGTTCATTTTCTAATTGATTCAAAAGTTAAAAACTGTTCCCCAAAGACCTTAACTATAAACTACATCTTTGAATGTCAAATGTGATTATAGCATTCCTTTTCTTTATTATAATTGTTGTTCTTGCTGTTGTATATACATGTGTGATGTGTGTGCAGTACACAGGCACCAGATGCGTCTGTGGATATCAGAGGACAGTTTATGAGGATCCGTTCTTTCTTTCCATCATATGAGTTCCAAAATCTAACTCAATTCTCCAGGCTTTGCAGGAAGCATCCTTGGGATATCTCACTGGCCTCAATCGTTCAATTTTTAGCACATCAAAATCACCTTCGGATCTTCAAGTGGAAATGCTAGGCTGTAGCCTGTAGCACTTTGGCTATCTCTACAGTGAGCCAAAGTTGAGATTCAGATCTTTTACTATCAGACAGATACAGGAGGCAGCAGCAGCCAACCCCACACACTTCATACTCTCAGGTCCATTCATAAGACGAAGAAGCTTCCTGCAAAACCTGAAGATGTCCCTAAGAAGGGTTAACACCCAGAGGCATTTGCAATTAGAGATAGTAGACATTTACACTGGAGGACACAGAAGAGGACCAGAGCAGTTCCTACCAGTAGAGGGCAGCATTGTGCATCTCTGGTTCCAACCCTGCTCAGCCACTGCTCGACCGCTGCTCACTGATGCCCTCAACTGTATTTGTGGACATTGGCACTAGGGAAAACAGGAATGCTATCAATTAGGGCTTTTCCCCTCATGCCCCCAAGCCAGTTGTTAAAAACGTAGCAGATACTTAGGAGAGCCCCATAGAGAACACTTCTGTAGGAGAGATGACCAGTTTGGAAAGACAGCTATGTATGGGGACTGTTGCTTGAAAGAACTTTGCAACATCAACCTGGTGCTGAGCTCCTATCCGGACGTAAGTCAGGCTGGAAAGGTAGGGCGTATTTCTTTGAGCACCTATCTATGTCCATAATACGTTTAAAGGGTTCACACTCCACTCACACTATTATACCAGCGTTGAGGAGCTGTAGCAGAAGCCACGTGACATAAATATCAGCGTTCGTGTCTTAACACACTTCTTCCTTCATCCATCCTAAAAAGTAACGAGCAAGTTAGCAGTCGCATACGGTTCACCTACACTGAAAGACGAGGTAAAACGCGGTCCAGAGGCGGGTTCTCTGAGCGCCTTCTTGCGATAGAAGGTGACTAACGGAGACTCCGAACGGCTCGCTGTGGAGAGAATAGGAGACTATCAGGAGTGCACGGCCCTAAATGCAATTGGTCAGTATCACATATCGCTCTTCACGGCTCAGGAATCATGTCTGAGGAGAAGGTGGAGCCAGAGGTGCTAAGTGTGTATAAGAAAACGATGTTTTCCTGAGCAAAAAAGGGCAGTCACACAAATAAACTCATTGTGGTTGGGACAGCAAGCTCGAGGTAGCGAAAATCTTCAGCATTGGGAGCAAAGGTAAACATGAAATTCCCTAGCCGAGGAGATACTGGCAATTTGGCGGCTTTTGGGAGAGGGGAGTCAGCGTTTCTTTAGGAGTTTGGCTCCGGTAGATGGACCACATTTGGGGGGGGGATGTCTACATGCCCAGGAATGTTTCAGCAGTATAAATCGGATTCCTTGGGTTTTGTCATTACTATTTTTGAAGGGACATAATGTCGGTAGCTATGGGGACAGGGATGGATCTGAGAAGAGACCGGGAAGTGAATGCGATCATAACAGGTTGTATGACATTCTCCAAGAATTAATAAAAGTATTTTTAAAAAAAGTTTCTCCGGATAGAAACTGTGATTCAGCTCCAAAGTTTCCACATTCCTTAGTTTTCCATTATTTGGAAATATTGCCTTTCATATTTAGATAAAGGGAAAGATGGAAATATATTCATTTCCTCTCTCTTTTCTGTGACCAAAAAGCTGACAAGAAGCAATTTAAGGGACTTATTTCAGCTCACAACAGCTGGGACTCAGACCACAGTGGCCGAGGGGTTGCAGCGTGACCTGTTCTATCTGCGCAGGTCCAGAGGCAAAGACTGGGGTAGTACCGGACTATTTCCTCAATCTCAACCTCCAGAGAACCTCTTTCTTCAGCCTGTTCCCACTTCCTACCCATTCCATAACCTCCCCGCAGTGCATCTCCAGCTGAGGACCAAATGTGCAAATATGAGTGATGTTCCCACAATCGCCTGGAATTCACAGTGTTGGCTAAGCTGGGCCACAGAGCCCCATTGTCTGCCTATCTCTGGCGACTCAGCCCTGGGATCACAAGTACATGCTACCGTGCCTGGATTTTTCTTCTTTTATTGTGGGTTGTAGAGAATCGAACTTATACCCTCATACTTGCAAGGCAATCACGGTACCAGTTGAACTGTCTCCCCAGCCCTTGGATTTTTTTAAAATTGCGACAGAATTTATTTTATTCATTCAGCTAAACTTTGTTAAATCACTACTATATGTCAGGTGTTAGCTTCAGTCTAAGGTATCACTATAGTGAGCTCATGGGATCTTTTACCATGGGATATCTTTGGGCTTCTCAGCTGGGAGGGCCTGGGACTAATGACCCCTTATGTACTAGTTACAGAGTAATTACCTACCAACCAATCAAATAAGCCTCTGTTCACTTATTTTATTTTTAACCATCTCTTTATGTATCCCCCTTTATAAACAGAACATTAAGAGTTCAGTTTGGAAGCCAGGGTGAGAGGTGGAGTCAGTGTCAAGCAAAGTGCACACACACACAGACTCACACACGCACACACACTCACACATACACACACTCACACACCCTTACACACATACACTCTCTCACACACACTCACACACACCCCCTCTCACACACACACCCCCTCACACACACTCACACACTCAAACACACATACACACACTCAAATACACTCACACACACATACTCAAATACACATTCATATCCTCACACACATACACATATACTCAAATACACACACACTGATATGCACACTCACACACACATGCACACACACACCCTTGCGCACACACTCAAACACACATACACACACTCAAATAAATCACACACACATGCACATACTCAAATATACACTCATACCCTCCCACACATACACACACACTCAAATACACACACACACCCTCACATACACACATACACACACTCTCACACATACACACACTCACACATACACACTCTCACACATACACACACTCACACATACACACACTCAAATACACACACACACACACACACACACACACACACAGAGGCCTCTCCAATTAGCCTTGAGGAATCGTTTATAAGCAGACTTTTTTGTTTTCCTGAAGGTGATGTTTTTGTGGTCTATTACAAAAACTCATTAAAAATACAAAGTCGTTTGTAACCAGATCTGATTTTTTTTTCCGTCATTAAGACCCACGCCCTCATTCTGTTTCCAGTTCTCTCCTCTCACCAGAGTAATCACTGTATAACACTGTAACACACGGCCGACTCGGTGAACGTGAACGCATTGTGTAAGACCCAGCACATTCAATTCTGAAAATAAGAATGATTTTAATAATCAGAATAACCTAATGTATAATCATAGTGCCAAATATCATGCTAGTAATTATAATTATTTCCCTCTCAAAATCAATTGGTGTGTTAGCTCAAAGCATGCATTTCATTATAGCCTAATTGGATTCATACAGCTGTGATCTCCTGGTAACCCTAATCCCTGTTATAAAATGGAAAAAAAAATCATCATTAAATTTGATTTACATACTTTTTTAGTATCACCTACATTACCCTCTTGGCAAGGATTTTCTGTTCAAATTTCTTTTTGAATAAAGAGCTGTAGTGATTTAGAATAACCTGAGGAGTGTATTTTATATTCTCCTCGGCGTTCAAATAAAAATTTAACATTTTCATTCCTCAGTTTCAAAACTAAATATTATCTCAAAGCCTGACTTCTTAAAAATTTCCAAAGACGTTCTGAGAGCACTAATACTGTGAAGGGTCCCCTTCATTCCACTTATCCTGAAATACGTAAAACCGAAATACGTTAGTGCAGTCCTAGAACTCTTGAAATTGGTGTGCGCATGTGCGTGAGCAGGTATATGTCTGTGCACGTGCTCCTATGTGCTGTGGAAGCCGGAAGTTGGGTGGCTTCCTTCAATACACTCCACCCTTTCTTTTGAGACAAGGTCTCTCACCGATGCCGGATAAGGCTGTTTCTGCGAGGCTGGCTGACCAGTGAGGCCCGGGGATCAACCTGTCTCCAATCCGCTTGCTTCTCTATCGCCCACTTTGGGGTCCTGCCATCTTCATTTCACTTAAAGAGCTCTTGACAGCGACATACTCTTTCCTGCTGTTGTCGCCCAAGACGGACACTGGAGAGCCTTCCAAGTACACTTAACCTGTTCTCTTCAACATACTGCTTATGAATCTGTCTGATGAACTCTTCCTAAAGGGTCCAGTGAGAAAGGACAGCAGACAGATATAACAGGCCGTTCCAATATTCCGATCCCTGTCAGGGTCTCTCCTCTTCGTTCTAGCATTCAGGTTTGAGAGGCTCAACTTGTTTAACACAGGCCCACCACAGAGTCCAGCTTCGGTCAGCTGAGTGCATGGCAAAATTCATTCTTAATGCATTGAATTAACATAATCCATCCAAGGTTTCTAATCCTCTCTATCAGTTCATGAGAAATACATTGTCCTGGTCCTCAGTGATCTAGCTTATAATAAATGCCACCTCCACACCTATTCCCCCAAGCTTCTGCCGACACAAATCAGCCACGGCGTTGGCGTCTAAACTGTCTCCTGTGGCTTAGAATTTGTTCTTGTTCCCCTGTAGTGTATTGAGTATTTCTCTACCAGGGTATGCATCTAGAGACAATGTTCGATGGGCTGAATCTTAAATAAAAGCCATGTCCATTTGCAACAAATTCTAGATGAATTTGGAGTCTTCAAAAGTGGGTAATCAGCCTCCTCATCCAAAAGGACAAGGGGAAACTAAGTGTATTTGAGGGATTGATTGGATTTTCACGCTCACCCAGCTTTGCTCCATTCTGGTATTCAGAGAGTTCCTCAAAGATTTCACTTCTCCAGAGGACATCTCTACTCACGCTACAGTTTGGGAGCCTGTGTAGCCAAACACTGACTGTGGCTTTAAGATGTCTTCGTGTCGTTAGCACAAGAGGTAATACGCTATTTTAGGATGGTTGTAATTATGTTTGTTCAAGCATGTTTAAACCCAGGCGCTTCGAGCTTCGAGCTTGTAAATTCAACTAGGATTTCCCACAGTCTTTTTTATTGTTCCTATCAAAATAATTCATTACGACAGCCATTTGGCTTAGCGAAGATTTCCTCGCAGTAGACATTTTACTCTAAGCGAAAATAAACAAAAATAGGCAAATCTTTCCTTGCCTGATGTAAGTAAAGCATTACCAACCATGATTAGCTATTAGCAACCTTAAACGTAACTAGACTAGATTCCTTCAGTTCACTGGTCATTTTCCAGAGCTCTTCTGATACAAAATGGTTTTCATGGGCCAGGGTTCAGAAAAGAAAACAGAAACATTCCAGAAAGGATTGGGTATCTTTGAAAGATCACTGGAAGAACTAGAAAAGGGAATATGGAAGAAAGCCATCACGTGCTTTTTGGGGGTCTCTGTTAATTTGCATAAAATTAACATAGTGTTCTTGTGGCCCAGGTCAAGAACTCAGGAGGCTGACCTAGAGTAAAGTTTACTCAGAAGTCAGTCCGATTTCCTTTGTAACTTAGCCTGATATATAAAGTAACTGTAAAGTGAAAAAGAATATGCGTATGTCATCTCTGGGTTATGACAGACAAAGGCCCACATGCAATCCAATACTCTCTTCCTGGCGCTAACTTCCCTGTGATGCAGGTTTCAGTTTGTGTCCTTACAAATATGGAAGGAATTCCACTGTCTTGGATCCCTACCTGCCCCGACTTGTTTTTATGTTGACTTAACACAATCTAAACCCATCTCAGAGGAGGGAGTCTCAATTGAGAAAATACTTCCATTAGAACAGGTTGTAGGCAAGCCTAGAAAATGTGGGACAATTTCTTAATTAGTGATTAATGGGATTGGGGCAGCCCCTTGTGGATAGGGCCATCCCTGGGCTCGTGGTCTTGGATTCTATAAAAAACAGGCTGAGGAATCCATGAGGCACGAACCAGTAAGCAGCACCCCTCCATGGTCGTAGAGTCTCCAGATTCTTGCCTTGGTTTTCCTGTGATGTACTTTTACCTGAGAGTGCAAACAAAGCAAAACCTTTCCTCTCCAACTTGATTTTTGGTCATATTATTTCATCATAATAACAGTAACCCTCACTAAGAAACTAGCTGTGTGCAGTAGATTGCTCAGGTGGGCCTGAGCATATGAAGGAAAATAAAACTTAGATTACAGGGTTAGTCTATGGGAGAAAAAAGCTAGCTATGTTAAGAGAATGGAGAGATAGATAGATGATAGATAGATAGATAGATAGATAGATAGATAGATAGATAGATCCTGTGTAAAAGAAAAAAGTCAAATCTATAAAAAAAATAAAAGTAAATTTCTGGTTCATAAAAATCCAGGAGACTTGGGCGTGGCTCTGTTTTTGCTACTGGCTTTCTAGATAATTATCGGAATTTCACTCTCTTTGATGTCTCAGCTTCCCAGGGAACAAAAAGGGAAGCCTAAAACTCTAAGCCCTCCCCATTTCCAAGAAAAAAAGGAATCCATGTAGTCTGTGCTGTGGCTGCTGACACGCACCTATCTTGATTTAGGTGAATGCACCTGAGGAATGTCAGAAAGTGTCCCACTGACTTGATTAAGATCAGGTGACTTCCATCTTTTTCATTTCCTAACCCTGCCATTCACAGGTCAAGGCTAAAGAAAGGACATCGCCTGGATGGTTCATGGCTTTAACAAAGAAACAGGGACGCACGATTGTCTGTGTTCATAGCAGGTTCTATTTCTGAGAAACTTCGCTTGCTTCATCCCCTGGCATCATTAATTGCATTTGAAAAATAACTAAAGAGCATCACATATTAAAATAGTCTGCTCCAAATACTTCAGACCAGATGCCTGTAATAGTCTGCATCAGGCACAAGCATCAGGGACCATGACCACAAGCACAAAAGGAGGTGAAAAAAAAGAAAAAAAAAAAACCAGACACCTCACACTTAGCTCTGATAGACTGCAACCTTGAGGACCAGGGTGAGAACTTGAAGGAACAATTGTTGGCAAACAAAGTAAATGTATTTATCAAGGTTGCTTTTTTTGTATAGATACACATTTTAATAGTTTCCAAAAACTTTATGAGATAGATAGACAATAGATAGATAGATAGATAGATAGATAGATAGATAGATAGATGGATGGATGGATGAATGGATGGGTGAATCTCTGTGCAGTGGACAGATGGATTAGTAGGTGGGTGGGTAGGTAGTTGGGTAGATGGATGAATATATGAATGGATGGGTAGACAGATAGATGATGATGGATAGATAGATAGATAGATAGACAGATAGACAAACAGATAGGCAGACAGATAGACAAATAGATGGTCAATTTTGATCTCAAATCAGAAGGAACTGCCTTTAAGTGTTCTTATAGTTGAACTAGAGAAGTACGTTTCTTATAGAAATTCATGTTCTGTGATTATCCAGAAATTTTCCAATACAAATAGAAAAGGTCCTACAGACCACTCAGTGATGACAGGATTTAAGACCTTTTAAGTGTCTCGAATCCATCAGCTATGTCCCCAACACTCTGCTATCAAGAAGTGACAATTTACAGGCTCTTCCTTCAAGGGACAGACATTCAGTTTTGGATGAAGATGTAGGAATCCATGGAAATGTTTCATCTTGGATGGATTCTTCAGAGAACTGATGTTGGTCTCAAGGGTTTCCTCTATAAGAACCTTAGCTTGGTTGCACAAAGTCATTCTCTGCCACGCCTCATTTCTTGCATTTGGTTCTCTTTGGGTTTGGCTTATACCAAACTTCAGTTTCAGAGCATTTCTGTTACGCCAATTTTAAATCCACTGTGTGGGAGATGCCACCATTTGAGGGGTTCGCCCAAAACTGAAGGTGATCCAAGGAATAAAATTCAGAGGTGAAATCAAAATGAAAACTGGACCACTTACGTAGTTGAATGATCAATCAAAAAGCATGTTTTGTTTTTAAATGAGAATGGCTCCCATTGGCTCTTATGCTTAAATACTTGGTCTCTGATTGGTGGGACTGTTCAGGAAGGATTAAGGGAAGGAGCCTCATTGGAGGAGGTGTGTCACTGGGACCAACTTTGAGTTTCAAAAGACTCTTGCCATTCCCAGCCATTTTCTCTCTGCCTCCTACTGTGGTGTGAGATGTGAGCTCTCTCAGTTGTTTCTGCTACCATAAAAAGACGGTTGAAAGCCTCTATGATTCTTGTAGGTGATTATCGGCATTTAATTGAAAATGAAAAACTAGATATGAGGTGACTCTGGATAATGTTTCTAAAAACAGAGAGATAAAAAAACAAAAACAACAGAAATAAAGCTATCAGCAACATAAGTCAGCAGACAGACTTTAAAGTCACTGTGAGCTGGGGTGTAACTCAGGAGCAGAGAACTGACCTAGCATGACTCTAGCATGACTCTTGGGTCTGTCCCCAGCAGCAGCAGCAGCAGCAGCAGCAGCAGCAATAACAGCAACAACAGCAACATTTGATTGCTGAGCTTAAGAAAAGAGAGAATGTTGTTTTTAAATGCAGAATTTCTCAGAGGACTGTGTTTTCTGTTATGTAAATGACATGTTGAGTCTCTCATAGACATATGATTTAAATGCATGGCCTCCAGATGGTGGTACTATTTTGAGCTCTGGGAACTTAGAAGGTAGGGCTCAGCAATTGGGTTACCAAGAGCAGTATTCTTGGGAGTGTGTTATCTGTAGCTCCTTCCTGTCCGCTTCTCTGCATCGTGTCCACCAAGGTGTGAATTGCTCTACTCGGCCACATCCTCCCCATCATGACAACCCAGAATGTCTGAAACTGTGAGCCAGATTGAACCCCTCCTTTCTTAAATTTTGTTAGCATCTTGGTCACGGTGATGAAAGAAGTAGCCAATACACAAAACTGGTACCAGGAGCAGGGTTACTGCTGTGTTCCTACTTTCTGGGAATTGGTTTGTGAGGAGAATTTGGAAATATGAGCTAAAGAAGCCCTAGAATGCTCAGACAGGGATTAATGAATGATCCTAGTGGAATCTCAGAAGACTGGAGTAAGACTAGAATATCAATGAAAAGGTAGACAGTAAAGACCAACCCAGTGAGGTTTCAGATAGGAACAAGGATTCTGTTGGAAATTGAACAAAAGGACATTCATGTTACACTCTGACAAGGAATGGTATATGCTTTGTCCATGTCCTAAGTTTCATGGAGAGACCACATTTTTGAAAACTTGACTAATTAATTTAGTAGCATAATTTTAAGAGAGACTAGTATTCAGGATACAGTGCCATCATCATTAGTTGATGGCAAAGGAGTTTATAGTGAAAATTAAAGACATAAACAAAATGTAGGAGGATCTGAAAATCTTGCCTCACCAGAAAAAGGATGAATGAATTAATAATTGTGAACAATAGAAAGATAAGTGCTATTAAAAAGAATACAAAAACACTTTGCACTGGGACAAAAAGAAATTGGCCAGACCATACCCACCACTGTCAAAGGTAACAAGGTTATGTGAAAGACTTTTCCTTTACTGGAGAGAGTCACTAAGATACTCTATTTGCAAAGGTCCTCATAGGGAAGTATTTTCCCAGATTCTACTACCTAAGTATTCACAGAGCACTGCAACCAAAATCCAAGCTTGACAGACACTGGCCTCATCCATGAGGGACTGGTTTTGTGAAAACAGGGAATGAAGGAGTTATGAGGTCACTGTGGCTTCTCAAGAATGTTCTGAAGAATGTGCATGAGAGGGTGGTTCTCTGTAGAGAGGCCCTCAGGGTGTGATTAATAAAGCTCTGAATGTGGGGCCTGATCTGTAACGTAATCTTAGGATGGTAGAGATACCAGGAATGCAGAATATCCACCAATAACAGCTATAGGGTATAGGGCAAGTCAGACTAAACAATGGCCAAGTGGACTCCAGATGGCAAGACTATAGGAATGGATCTATGAACTGAGCTGGAGCTTACATCAGAACATCACTTCCTCGGGATGCTGGACATGGAGTTGTAAGATTTAATGATAATCTTGGTAGACTTCAGTTTTTGATTCTATGATGATTTGAATAAGAATGGATCCCATAGGCTCATATCCTTAAATGCTTAGTCACCATGGAATGGAAGTGTTTGAAAGGATTAGAAGGATTAAGAGGTGTGGCCTTGTTGGAGAAGGTATGTCACTGGGAGTAGACTTTGAGGTTTCTAAAGCCTGTCTCAAGCCCTGTGCCCTTCCCCCAGCCTTGAGCAGGCCTAAGAGACCTTGTTTACCACACTAGACCAAACAATAGGTCTCTGGAGGTATTGCCTGCCTTGGCAGCCTCCTTGGCAGCCTGTAGCCTGGTACACAAGCTGAGAAGAATAGACTGCCTGCTGAGCTTACCTTGAGATGTTAAGGATGGATTCCCCACACCCACAGCAGGATGGATTCCCCTAACCCCCAGTGGGCTGAAGCAAGAAGGAACTCTGGGGGTTGGGGTGGGCTTTCCCCTTTAAATTGAAAGCTGAACATTAAAACATTGAGCCTCGATTAGAAACCTTTGTCCTGGCTTCATCTCTTCCCGCCCTCCTGTCCCTTCTTCCATTCCCAGCCTCTCTTTCAGGTGAACCCGGTTGACTGTGGCCAGCACCAAAGCCCAATCTCTCTGCCTGTTGCCTGCCTACCTGTGGATCAGGATATAGCTCTCAGGTACTTCTCCAGCCCCGTAACTGCCATGTATGCCACCATGCTCCCTGCCACGATAATGGACTAAGCCTCTGAAACTGTAAGCAAAACCCCAATTAAATGATCCCTCTTTTAAGAGTTGTCTTGCTCATAATGTCTCCTCACACATTAGCACACTGACTAAGACAGCTCCTCTGTCTCCTTTCTATGCCTCAGTTTGGACACTCTATACCATGTAGTACTAAAAGTACGTGATTTTCTCTTTTTTACGTAAAAGCTAAGTGTAAGTATCAGAAGAAAATTGGTAGCTTTTAGAACTTGGACTAAACACTTTTTCTATTACAGAAAGGACATCAGTCTTCGGAGGCTAGGTGTGCCCTTCCCCCAGTCTTGAGCAGGCCTGAAAGACCTTGTTTACCACAACAGACCAAGTGATAGGATCTAGGTGGAGTTACCCACCTCGGCTGCATGGAACTTAGAAGAACTGCCCCTGGGCTTGCCTTGAGATATCTCCATGACCAAGGACGGATTATCCCACCCATCTCCAGCTTAAACCAGAAAGGGTTTTAGTGGGGCCTTTCCCTTTAAATTGAAAGCTGAACATTAAAACATTGAGCCTTGATCAGAGAACTTTGTCTTGGCTTCATCTCTTCTCGCCCTCCATCCTTCCTTTCATTCCCAGCCAACCCCTTTCAGGTGAACCCAGTTGATCTGTGGCCACAGGCGGCTACAGCTAGGAACAGAATTTTATGGCTTGAATATATAAAGAGCCCTTGTAGGCTCATGATTTGAATGCTTAGTCCCCGGATGGTAATGTTATTTATGGAAGACCTAGAAATGCAGGCAGTGGGCTGACCTGGAAGAAGTATCTCACAAGGGATGGGAAAGTGTGAACATCTGACCTTGGAGACCAGAGGCCAATCTCCCATATCAGTCTATTGTTATTATTATTATTGTTGTTGTTGTTGTTATTATTACTATCATTGAGACAGGGGCTCTCAGTGACTCTGGAGCTCAATGATTGGCTAGACTGGCTGGCTAGCTGAGCCCGTCCCAACCTACACAGTGCTGGGATCATAGAAATGTGTCACCATTGCCACCATTCACAGCCTTCTACATGTGTAAGGGATTTCCAAAGTCAAGACTTAACGCTGTGTGTGCAGCAAGCACGTTACCTCCCGATCCACCTTCCCCGCCCCAGAGACTGACGAACTGATTATCAACATTAGACTGAATTCTAGGACCCAGAATCTTCATGGAATCAACAGACATGAGAAGAGGATCATCTCCACGTTTAGCAGTGAAGAGGCTCAAAGCTGGAAACAGGAGCTGGGTAAACAGACTGACACTTTTCTGGCCCTCACTCCCGAGCCCTAGAAACTTCTGTAAACCATATGAGGTCCCGCTTTTACTGTAAAACATGATAAAGTCACCTTGGTAGCGATCTTCATGACAGAGACACATGCTGATATATAGGCAACACAGCATGGAAGAGACCGGGAAAGGGGGGAACAACAAGACATTGGAGCCCGAAATGCCACACACCCATTATGCCTCACAAGGTCCAACATCATCAGGTTCTCCCCAGTGCTGGAACGGATTGCCGTTGACTTAGTGGAGTACCAGATGAAGCTGTTGGCTTGCCTTCAGGAGCCATGTCGTAACAAAAAGGAACCTTCTCTGAAAACATCAGATCCACACCCAGCCAAGTGAGACACCCAGCGTGCTGAAGCAGCCATGCCAAACTCACACCACTCATTTCTCCAGCCACCGTCTCTCCACCTGTCAAGGAGGAAAGCACACTGTGCTTCTATTATTCCTACGCTTCTCCCAAGGACTCAGAAAGGGTATACACAGACAGGTGTTCCAAAAAACTTTACAAAGCCCATACCAGTAAAATAAAATCTCTCAGATCAGCTTGCCACATTGCCTCTATGCTTGCTTTATGGAGCCAACATTTACATTAAGGGCGTATCTATATGGAGTATCATAGAAGCCCAGACCACCGGAAACATATCCAGTCGGATGCCACCACAAAATCGCACCAGCCACAAAGAGCTGTTGATGCTGGGAGCTCACTTGTTCCCAACATAACTTTTTCCCTGCTGTATTTTCAACATTTTTGGTGATGATCTGACTTCCGATTCTGTATAATCTTCCTCCACTGACTCCAGGAGCATCTTTTACAGCCACAAGGCAGGTCATTCTCCTTCTGACTCTTGAGATACTTGAAGGCAACCATCATACACTTTCTTGTCACAAGACCAGCCCTCATGTTCCATTCTGGGTACCTGTCACCACGTATGCAAAATTTATCAGTGTTCCCATGACAGGGTGGCGGGATCCAGCCTGTCCATAAATTAGGCTCTTCTCCCGAGTAGTTCTTTCTGTCCTGGGCAACAGCTGCCTGTGTATTATAGTAAGTCAAGGTAAGTCATTCTTTAGTAAGTAATTGACACAAGACACAGATGGTAAAATTCAACTGCTACCTTAATGATACAGAAAAAAAAAAAGACAAAAAAAATGTCTGACTCCCTCCCTACATCTGTTTCCCAACAATTCATTCATCAAATTTCATGTTTTGAAAAAAATAAGTTTGTCGGTGTTTTCTCTTGTGGCGCATGGTCCTAGCTAAGAGACACTAACTCAAAGTCACCAAGGTTTGTGCCACCTTTAAAGTTTATCATTTAAAGGCCTAAATGTGAACTTGGGATTTGTTGTGTGTTGTGCACAGTGGCAAGTTCATTGTGTGCTCTGCAGGTATTTAGAGTTACATGCCTCTGTCTCTCTTTTTCATTTTTTATTACTATATATTAATTATACAAAGGTTTTTTCTTCCAACTTTCCTCCTTCTCTCCCTTTCCACCTTCATTCTTTCTTTCCCTCTGTTCAGAATGAAATGGATGCAACCGACGATCTCCGTGGTGAGGTAGTGAGTCCTCTAGGGGAATCTAATTTTTAACATTGCCGATTGTCGGTATTTGAAATCTGCCCAAGCCTTTGTGTTCAGGATTGTACACTCATGCCATCCCTGGAATTCAAGACACTGAGACTAACATTTTCAAATGTCAGGCAATAATCATGAATATCATGCTAGTTCTCGAACCTGTAACATGGAAAACCCATTTGTCTAATGCTAGTTAAGAACTGGAAGCACAGCAAGGCTGTCTCACCAAAAGATTGGAAACAATTGGCATTCACTGAGTTCCCACAGTTCCATGCTTCGTAGAAGACCAGCGGTTGAGTAGGTCCTCTCTCTGCAACCTGTTCTTAGTACAGTGGCAAGGATGTGCAGCAGACGCAGGCTGGGGTGGGTACGCTACGATATCTGTTTGTGGGTTTTTGCTAAGAGTTGACAACATAAAACTTGTTGGGAACATTACACATTAGTCATTGAGGAAGATGAGGAAGATGCCAAGAGGGCTTTTAATGAGCCTCTCTTGGTGTGAACATAAGTTAAAAAGAATAGCTAGATATAGGTATTAGAATGCATGAAAAGAAACGAGACAGCTTTCCGGAAGGCTGAGCGGTATACAGGGTCATGTTCATTACATACAGAATGAACGGTTTCTTTGTGAAGCATAGTTTTGTTTGTTGTTAGTGGGGCAACTTTCCAAAAACACTTGACCTAGAAGGAACAGACCAACACGTTAGTCAGAAATATAGCTTTATTGTCATAGTATTTCATAATCTAAAAACTTCTCTTTTTTTTTTTTTCATTCTGGGAACAGAAATACTCTAACATCTACACATTTGACTGGCCCTGCAGCATACTGGAATGTAGCCTCCAAGCAAGCCGCACTTACGCATAAGAATCTGTTATTAGGGGCTGGAGAGATGGCTCAGTGGTTTAGAGCACCGACTGCTCTTCTAGAGGTCCTGAGTTTAATTCCCAGCAACCACATGGTGTCTCACAACCATCTGTAATGGGGTCTGGTGCCCTCTTCTGGTGTGTCTGAAGAGAGCAATTGTGGTGTACTCATATGCATAAAAATAAATAACTAAGTCTTTAAAAAAAAGAATCTGTTATTAGTTTAGGGAGGGGATTGAGGAATGACACAATAGTTCAAATGAAGATCTTTTCCCCCTTACAAAATAAATAATAAAATTCAATTTATACTTCAGTTTATCCTTGATTATAGTTTCCCAGAAACTTTGGTGATTTATTTAAAAAAATCACTGCTTCAGATCTAAGGTTGATTGCCTGAGGGGATGTGTGTGTGTGTATAACATATAAATGGAACTTGGCCATGATATAGGTGAATGATTCTTCCTTTGAACCAGCTCCCATACTTGAACAGCAGGTTTACGTCTCTAGGAAGTCTGTTGTACTTAATACATTTCCTTCTATGGAGGTCGGAATGCAGTTGAAACCCAAAAGACTTTTTAAAACGTAGTAAATCAAGCTTAAAACTATTTGTCTTGAGTAGTGTATATAAAGTAATACAACGTTATAGTGCTTTCCAACGATGAAGATGAACCACTGTCAAAGAGGGCTGCCCTACCTTCTAGGCTTGTTAAAGAAACACCAAAAATGACTTACTTTAAGAAAAGAGGAAACAAATCTGTCTACGTGATCGTCAAAACCAAGGTGCTGTTACTGTGCAAACGCTACAGGACAGGGAGCATGCGACACAATCAGCAAGTCACATTTTCAGTGTGGCCAAAGCTACGTCACAACCATGATATAAACATCAATAGTAACTATGGAGGAAACTTCTTATCCAAATAATAATAACATTACAGCTTTCACAACGTCAGCCTTAGCAGTGATAGGATTCTCAGCTAGTCCTTTCTCCCACTTGGAGTCTGCCTGCACACCACATGAAGATCTGTACCCCTAGGCCGGAAGTCAGTGAAGACTCAAACAACGACCTCTCCTCTACAAGGACAGGTTCAAAGTATCTGAAAACGATAAGTTCTCCTTTTTAATTTATTGTCATCCCAAGAAACTGCTTTATTATCTATTTTTAATATAATATGCTAATCAGATGCTTGTTGCAATAACAATAATTCTACTAGTGTTAGGTTACAGCCTTAATTTATAAAGTAAAGGAATTTGATTTACAGAAACAAAGCTATATCGTTTTAAAGCCACCCACCACAAACACACACTTTCTCCATGAGTATTTAAAAATAAACTATTTATATACTTGACATATATAGAGAGTATGTAATATATATATGTATATACTTATGGGCAACATTAATCCTGTTTTAGGAAGGATATCAGCACAAATACACTCTAGAGACCTGATGGTGTTGCTCACTTTAAGGAAAAATATAAAAATTCCTTCTGGAAGAAAATTTTAAATCAGGAAATTCTTGAAAGTTTTTCTTTTCATTTCTTTTTTTTTAAATGGCAAAAATGTCATTTGGGGAGATATTGAGGCCATATTTCACATGCATTCTTTTTCATCTTAAATTACAACAGAATGCACCGCACAATGAACAACCCAGGCATGTGGCTGAGAAGAAGGAAAGTGTACACCAGCCATAGAAGCAACAGGCGGCAAAGTGAGCTTCCGGGTGGAAACGGAAGTTAGCAAAGAGCATGCTCACGAGTAACCGGTAGCAAACCGGTGGTACTTCCAGGGAAGCGGGTGGTGGTAGAACATTGGGCGTCCCCGCAGCATAGCCAAGATGGCCATGGTACCCTGAATATGCCCTCCTCTAGCAATCAAGCACTTGGGTACCACATCAAAGATGCTGCTGACCCCAAGGGTTTTTTAGCAGCTATCTCTACAGAGGCCGATAGACAGCTCTTGAGGGTACAGCGTGCTTAACCGAAAAAGTCAGGAGGGGTGCACCCAGACCTTGAATAAATATGCTCTGAAGGACCCGGATGTGACTCGACTCCAAAAGCCACCTGGCAAAGAGAACTTAGGTCTAGCTGAAGGCAGCCGGAGATTAAAGTCTCACTGAACTGAACCCACCCGGAGATTAAAGTCTCGATTAACCAGAATACTCAAGGGTAACAGGGAATGAACCTTTACCATAGAGACTTTCAGATGTATCCAAGGGGGTCTACCCAGAAACAAACAACAAAAGCCTTTTACTTCACTGCTCTCAATAAGAACTTTACACTCCCTGCTGGGTTTGGTAGAGCACACTTGTACTTCCAGCACTCAGGAGGCAGAGGCAGGAGGATTTGCTGCAAGTTCAAAGCTAGCTTGGTGTATATATGAAGCTCCAAGCCAGGCAGGGCTACATAGCATAGCAAGAACACCAAAAATAAATATTTTTCTTTAAAGTAGAAGAACTTCACAGTCACAGTCCTTGCCTCATAATTCAGAGAGCAGTGGACACCAGAGTCTGGCATCTTGTGCGGCCCATGTACTAATGGGCACTTGGGTAGACGAACCCCTGGTGCCAGGTCTGTGGGAGACTGGCCAGTGATTTAAGAAGTAACAGGTTCTTATTTACCAGAACTATACGATGTGAGTGTTTCAAGTTTTACTTTACTATTTTTTATTTGTTGTAATTTCCCTTGCACCTAAAGGAGGTTAAAATAAAATCTTGGCTTACTGAGACCCTCTGTGTTAAATTCTGGTTAATCAGAGTGACCCTGTGTTTTGTGTTCCCTGCGTTCCTGCTATATCTTCCTATGGCCACACGTCCAAAAGGACAACACTGTTGGGCCCTGGAACACCATTCGGTGGTGATGCTTCCGAGCTGCCCAAGCTCTAGATGATATTCACGATTGCTGTAGGTTTCTTTTTAGCCATTTTGGGCCTGAAGTTCCCTTTCCGGCTCAGGCCCAGGTGCTCCCCTTTCTTGGCTGGTCTGAAGAATTCTCTCAGAGACTCAGCCTGTTCGTGAATGGCCTTGGTGGGCGGCATCCCTGCTCGTTCATCCTTGGCTTTCTTCAGGTAGCTTCTCCCCTTCAGATGGAAATGAGCCCTCAGCTCAGGATGATTGCAAACAGAATGCTGGTGCCCTCGGCTTCTGTAGGGGTCGGGAAGAGGAACACAGAGAGAGGCTTGTTAAAAGAAAAACAAACTAACTACTCCTGTCCACCATGGTGACCAAGCTCCCACAGAGATAAGTCACAGATAGTACAACTTCAATTCATGACAGTTTCTGAGACAGTTTAATGCTAAATCTAAGAGAGAGATTATTAGCGCTACTACAACAGGCACATAAAAAAAAGTGCTACCAGGATGATGTGCGTGGATGCAGGATGAACCCAACTCTTAACTCTTTAGGTGACCACCAGGAGAGTAAGCAAAACATGTTGTGTATATACTTTAAAGTATGTGAAGTATAAATAGTACATATAGAGCAATAATAATAATACATATCATATGTATATATGTAATATATAAACTTATATACTGTATATAATATATAATATATGCTATATAATATATAATATATGTGAGATATAAACATATTCATATATAAAACACATATTCATATATTAGTATACTATATATCATATGTATATGTGTAGTATATATATATACTATATATCATATATGTGTGTGAGGTATGAACATATATATATGTATATATACATATATAAAACACATACACACATATATATTATATATTAGTAAGAAGAAGTTACAGAAGATAATACCCTAGGACCATCACACCAGGATTGCTATAGTACCCCTCACAGAGCAGCTGCTCTTTAAAAGTGGCACCAGCATGGAGGCAACTATTCACATAAGCCTTTTAAAAATCCATGCATTGATATCTTATCAAACACAATAGGCTTAAAAAGACAGTTATAGGTATCTCATCGAACGCAACAAGAAGACACACAACATAAACATTATCCGATGGCTCATGTATAAGAAAGGCATACATACAGGCATCGGGGCTTCCTGTTCGGCGAGATGTCTGTGAGCTGATGGGAAATAAACAGGAGAAAGCATTAGTTTACCAGACCTAGGCTAGATGTGCCGCATGTACTCATAGGTGCGGGATGGTGGGTGAGGAGAAGGGACAGGCTGAGTGGAGTATTCAGTATGGGAGTGCACTTACCCTAGCAAGCACAGGAAGCATCTATTGAAAGACACTGGGCATATTCCTCTATTAATCTCCCAGATATTATGTCAAGACAGAGTCTCTCACTGAATGTGGAGCTGATTGTTAGGCTAGTGGCCAGTAAGTCAAAGGGTCATCTGCCAGTCTCCTGCTGTGCTGGCAGGGGCAGGGTGGGGGTTGGGGGTGGTGCACAGAGCCATGTATCACTTTTTACGTTGGTCCTGAGGTTCTGAACTCAGGTCTTCAAGCTTGCACGGAGAGCACTTTACCCACTGATTCATCTCTCCAGCTCCTGGACATGGTTTTACAACTCTATCTTGTTTAAAGACACTACATTCTCATTAAGGAGGTCTGTAAGCTGTCAGTGGCATTACCTAGGGAGCCATCCACTGCGTCAGAGAACGAGAGTGTCCCAGATTGGCTTATGCAATGAGCATCTCTGGACACCTGTTCTCAGTTTTCTAAGAAGCGTGTATCGGAATATCTCAAAACTTAAAAAAAAATATCAAAAAGCTTCTCAATACGTCAGGGTTGGGAAAAAAGACATGTTTTTAAAACCTGGCACAATGTATCATTATTTCTCAGGATTTGGCTGTATTTGCAATTGATTTAGTACAGCTGTAGCTAGTCACAGGGTACCAGCCGAGAGGAAATGATGATCAAATGATATTTCCTAAATATATCATTTCTAAAATGAGACCATATGAAGACCAAGCCCACAAGCATCCCCAAGACCATCTACCATCGAGATGATGTCCGTTCCAAGTACCATGCAATGAAATATCTGCCAGTACTTTGTGGCGGGGCTCAGAGTGCCTTCGTTGGGAACGTAAATTGATAATGATCATATCACGATCCAGATGTCATCTTTCCATGTACAGGGGAAGCCCAGGGTATTGCCAGCCATAGGTTCCCACCCTCCCTCGAGCAGCTCTGAGGAGGAGGATGTCTTGTAACATCATTAAGCAGACTCAGAAAACGGACAGTGAAGAAAATATCAGGGAATGGCCTCCTTGGAATTTGGACCAGGGGGTTATAACATGCTTAGTATCAGTGGAGGATTGGATCTCACATCGCCTCAGGACACCAAGAGCCATGAATACACAAGTCCCTTATACACAGTGCTGTAGTATTTGAGCATAACCTTCAATCCCCAGCCCCCATATACCTACATGGTGCATCGAACCTTTTCACACTGCCACATGGTGCTGTCATCTGCAAAGTTCACATTAGCAAACTCAAGTTATACAAATCACCCACACACAAAACCCCAAAATCGTTTTAATTAATTTATAATTCAGAGATAATTCATTCACAGAGATACTCGGCTGCAATCTGGCCATGAACCGGGCACACCTGCAAGCCTAAATCATCATTAGATTGTTTACAATACCTAATAAGGTGCAAAGGATGCATAAGTAGCTGTTATAAGATCCTTTAATAATAATGGAGTTGGTTGGGCAGTCGTGGTTCATGCCTTTAATCCCAGCACTCAAGAGGCAGAGGCAGGCAGATCTCTGTGAGGTTGAGGTCACCCTGGTCTATAGAGTTCCAGAACAACCAGAGCTACACCGAGAAACACTGTCTCAAACATCATCATCATCATCATCATCATCATCATCATCATCATCATCTTAGGGCTGGAGAGAAGAGACCCCTGGAATCATTACAGAGGAAGTGTAGAAAAATGGTAAGAGCCCGAGGAAAAGAGAGTTGGTTGTGAGATTGTGTCTCTTAGAAATGTCAGAGAGGCCACACACATGAAGTATCATCAACATGGCTGCCTAAACATGACCTGAACCACTATGACACAGACATGCTAACACAGAAGGGAAAAACAATCACAAAACCTCAATCCTAGACAAAGAACTATGGGCAACTGGGTAATGCTGAAAGAAGGAAGAGTATGTCGATTGTTTATCTGTCTTAGGGTTTTACCACTGTGAACAGACACCGTGACTATGGCAACTTTTATAAAGGACAACATTTAATTGGGGCTGGCTTACAGGTTCAGAGGTTCAGTCCATTATCATCAAGGTGGGAACATGGCAGCATCCAGGCAGGCATGGTGCAGGAGGAGCTGAGAGTTCTATATCTTCATCTGAAGTCTGCTTAAGAGAAGACTGGCTTCCAGGCAGCTAGGACAAAGCGTCTTAAAGCCCATGCCCACAGTGATGCACTTACTCCAACAAGACCACACCTCCTAAAGTGCCACTCCCTGGGTCAAGCATATTCCAACCACCACACTATCCAATACCAAGAGATCAGTCCTGATTTCATCACATACAGCAACCATTATACAGACTGAGCAAGCAAGTGGTACTATAAACTTACAAACGTACATATATATGTTACATATATATTTTATATTATATATACATACATATGTCATTCAAATACATATATATGTATACATATACAAATACAGTAACCATGGCTTTGAGAGAGAGGAAGAGATGAAAGGAGCTGGAGACAGAATGAAAATGGGAAGATGCTGTAATTACACCATAATTTTTTTAAAGGGGCACTCGTTGCTCTTCCAGAAGACCCTGGTATTTCCTGGTACCATGTGGTGGTTAATAGCCATCTCTACGTCCAGTTCCAGACGATCCATTGCACACATATGGTGCACATATATCCTTGCACACACATAGTCATACACATAATAACAAGGTTGGAGTGGTAGTGCACTCCTTCCATCCCACCCAGTATTTGGGGATAGACTGGCTTCTATAGGTTCCTAGCTGGACTGGACTACATAGTGCCTTCCAGGCTATCCAGAGATGGTGATGATGATGATGACTATAATAATATTTATTATTTATTACTTATTCACTTATTTTTCCCAAATACTTTTAGTGTGCAGGTTGCTGGACCTATGGTGATTGGGTTGGAGCCCTATAGGCTTCTGCGTTACAGGTATGCTGTTTTGGACTGCCACAGGTCTGACAGAACTGGCCATCCACCTCGTCTCCTCACCTCAGTGGCCCTCCGGCAGAGCCCAATGGCCTCTTCAGCTCTCTGCCGAGGCGCATCCTCGGCAATCCCCTCTCCTCCTCTGCTCCTCCCTCCCAGCCACTTCCTCTCTCCTCCTATCAAATTCGCTTCTGACTGTCTCTCCTTCTGATGCCCTTCCGCCCTCAAAGCCTTCTCACGGTTTCCCTGTGCACACTGGAAATAGACCTCAACTCCGCTTGCAATCCGCAACGCTCTGAAGTCGCCTCGTACCACGTGACCACGCCAAGCTTGTTCCTTCTATCCACACTGTCCTTCCCTTGAACATCCTGCTTCTGACGTCCCACAGACCTGTTATCCAGGGTAAAGTAAAGATCTAGGGATCTTTCGGTCCATCAACCCGAAGCAACTCCCCACCCTGAACACCTCAAATATATACGGTCTTCCTCCCTCGTTGTAGTTAGTCACCATGCAAAATACAAGAACGCCATTACTGATTTCGCTGTCCCTCCAAACAAGAGGAAAAGGACCTTGTTTGGCTTTCTCATGGCATCGGAGCTTCATAAGCACTGTGCTCTCCATAAATAAGTGTTAAGTGAATGACTGCTAGTCCTCAGTTAGCAGCCAGGAGTCAGTACTTAAAACAAGATTATCCAGGCTGCTTCACAAGCCTCTATCTGAGCATGGCTTTTTTTTTTTTTTTTTTTTTTTTTTTTTTGGCAGATGGGATATTAGGTCACTTTGTGCCTAATTTGACAGCATTTTTTTTTTTTCAGAGCACAAAGATAAAATATCTGAGTAAGCATCCTATATTTTTAGAAGTCAGCCAGGTGGAAGATAAAGAACACAAATGCTCAAGGGGATTCAGGCAAAGATGCAGAATGCCAAGCGTTGTTTCAGAAAAGGCACAAAAGGTGAAGGGAAGGGAAAGCATCCCCAGAAGAATGCAAGGCTAAGAGTCACCTTCTGGAAGAGGCAGCCCACTTAGCGATGTGAGGACTGCCCTTTCTAGGGGAAAGGGAAAGGGAACGTGGGGAGACAGCCGTGGATCCTCAGTGTGCAGCCTGCAAGGAGAGAGAGGACAGGGCTGGAGCGTGAGAGAGATCGAGTGATCCCTCATCACTCTGGAGGAGGGACATGAGGGTGCTGGCAGGAAGAGATGAGACTTGGGAGAGCTCCGGGCAAGGATGTCTGCTCGTCCTGTGTGGTATTAGGTAACTATTCTGGGTGAGTCCAGAAGCCCGGGTAAGATGGGCACTCTGCGACACACTATGCTGGGCCAAACAGCTGGTTCAAAGTTCTTCTTGCTAAAAACAGCTAAGCTATTCTGTCTCCATACTGGCAGAGAATGTGATAAAGCAGACATAGCTCTCTGATTATATCGAAGATATGGCTGCTTATTTTATAGACAGATGTATATGAGTCTGGGTGCATATGAGAGTGAGGGGAAGAGAAGGAGAGGGGGGAAAGGGGAAGAGAGAGATCAATAGACAAAAAGAGGGGAGGGAGGGAGGGAAGGAAGGAGAAGGAGCACCCACACTCCCATTGTAGAGTCTGCAGACTGCCCAACTGGACCCAAGAAAGAGTTGGGGAAGATACAGAGCAAGAGGATAAACTACCAATACGAGTGCCTAATCCCTTGGGGAATCACTCCGTACTCTGGGTCCGTCCAAAGCCAGAGCTTCAATCTACATCAATGACGCCGGTCCTTTCACTTCCAGTCACTCAGTTCTCATATCTAAACTGCACATTACAATCTCAACTGCACCGGGCATCACTTGGATTAGCCAGTGCTTCCTTCGGTTGAGCCAGCTGGCTGAAGGCAGATCATGTGACCGAGCCAGAAACGAGACAAACATAAATATTTAATTTCCTACCATGGGTGAAGGAATTTGTTTGTGTACCTTGTACACAAACACAAATACACACACACACATATTGTGCAGTATATATGAGTGAGCTTGTGTGTGTGTGTGTGTGTCATGTGAATATGCACATGTCTACATGTGTATATATCTGTGTGAGTATACATACATTGATATGTTTTGTAAAACTTGGTATGATGTGGTGAGAGAGGGTACCTTAGTGGGCCCATGCTGAGGCACCCCCCCACACACCCAGGTACAAGCCATATGACAGGTTTAGTATGAAACAGAGTTTATTTGGGGACATGGGAAGGGGGGGTTGAGACGGGACTAGAAGTAGAGACAGAGAAGAACAGTGTGTGTGTGTGTGTGTGTGTGTGTGTGTGTGTGTGTGTGTGAGAGAGAGAGAGAGAGAGAGAGAGAGAGAGAGAGAGAGAGAGAGGAGAAAAGGCTGGCCAAGAACACGCAGAGAGGGGGGGAGGGGGAGAGGACAGAGAAGGAGAGAGAGGAGAGAGAGAGGGAGAGGGAGAGGGAGAGGGAGAGGGAGAGGGAGAGGGAGAGGGAGCATGAGAGCAAACAGTCCTTTTATAGCAAGCCAGGCTTGTACCTGGCTGTTGCTAAGTAACTGTTGGGCGGAGCCAAGAAGAATCACTAACATACACTGTCTGTGCATACATAGTTCCATGTGGGTATCTGACCAGAAGAAGTGGGATGCTATTCAACATTTGATTACAAGATTAAATACATGTGAGATCGTTATTGCTACGACTCTTCAAAGATCAACGTTCAAGCTGGGAAAAAATGCTGAGCAAAGGGCGTAAGAACAGAGATACAAAGAGGGGCCATGTCTGGCTTCCTTCCTTCCTGCCTGCCTTCTACTGTTCTCTATTCTAAGACCCCATCGTCGACAGAGTTCAGGGTTTTGCACATGGCTGTGTTTGGGTGACTTATCCACCTATACACCAAAAAGGTTAATACTGCCTTACAGCCTCAGGACTCTGAGACTCCAGTCACAGGGAAGCTGACAATGCAGAAAGCTAAAAGGGTGTCTGAGAACACTGGGCACACTCACTTCATTTCCCGGAAGACTAGCAGATCCACAAAGGCTCAGCTCCACAAGAAGCAAGTGAAGAGGGTTCTAGAGTCAAGACTTTTCACCTCACATTTGTGCTCCATGACCTCAGGCCATAACCCTTCCCCGTGGGATGGGATGAGGCAAGAAGGTGGCCAGAGAGGGCTCAGAGTGTCCCTCCAGCCACTGCTAGCCAAGAGAGGACATCCCAGAACTAGCTAACATTCTTGGGGTCTTCTGAGAAGGAAACGGAGGACTTGCTGTGATGGTTTGAATATGCTTGGGCCAGAGAATTACACTATTAGGAGGTGTGGCACTGTTGGGAGGTGTGGCCCTGTTAGAGTAGGTGTGTCACTGAGTGTGGGCTTTAAAACCCTAGTCCTAGCTGCCTAGAAGCCAGTGTTCTGCCAGCAGCCTTCAGATGAAGATGTAGAACTCTCAGCAACTCTTGCACCATGTCTGCCTGGATGCTTGCCATGTTCCCGCCTTGATGATAATGGACTGAACCTCTGAACCTGTAAGCCAGTCCCAACTAAAGGTTCATTTTAAGAGTTGCTTTGGTCATGGTGTCTGTTCACAGTAGTAAAACCCTAACTAAGACACTTGGGGGGTGATAGTTCTGCCTCAAGAGGGTTACACAGAGTACACAGGCACCTCCCCTGGAAAAGAAGAGATAGGGCATACCAGCAGGTCTGGAGTATAGTCCTGAAACCTCACATACAGACTCACCTCCTTAGTTAAGTTACTTTTGACCTGGAGAGGAGAGGTGAAATCAGGTTTTATTTATTGTATTTCATTTTATTTTATACTCATCTTTCCATCCCTCTAAGGTTGAACTGTACAGCAGGCAGATCTGACCATCCACTCACCCTGCCTAAAGACTGAATAGACAACCTATTACCCTTCAGAAGCCAGGGAGTCTTGATCAAGCACGCTACTTAAGACGACCCTGGGTCATGAAACATAGCCAGGGGGGTTCATCTAGGCTGGTGGCTGGCTTCATCCCTGGAAACTTCTGTGTGAAATAGTAACCAAAACCTATCACCTGCCATGGGTTCTTTCTGAATATCCACTCAAAGAAAGTTTCACAGTGAGGACCATGGAAGAATGTTTCCCTCTGCTGTAAGGAAGGCTGAGTGTCCGTGTACATGGTTGGATCTTGCTTTCTTGAAATGATAATCCTTAGAACAGAATATCATGTTGAAGACCTTCAAACATGGGTACCTTCTGGCCTACATGAAAACTAAGACCGGAATGCAGATGTTTCCAACTTTGTCCTTTAACACGTGTAGAAAAAAATTATGTCTACCAATTCAGCTTGGAATGGGGGTCATAAAAGAACAGGTAAGTGTGTACCTCAGACTCAGCTTCCTCCCTGAAGCCATGGTAACCATGGTCAGAAAGAAGCGTGGTCTGGCTAGGAACGTCAAATGACACCTAGGAAGACTCTGAGTCACACAGCTCCCTTGCTTTCTGTCCTAGCTCTGTCTAGGTCCATTCCGACTGTATCCAGGGGGCCTTAGGGCTGGCACCTGGCTATCTAGGGACTCACCATGTGCTCACTAGTGTCACGGCTGAAACCGGAGGCCTGCTGGCTTTCATAGTACTCCAACTGCTTCTCTGCCAATTCCACCCGTTGCAGCAGGTTCTCAATAAAGTCCTGGAGCCTCGCTTTTCCTTGGACCTCCTTCTCCGCCGCTGCTTCCAGGAAATGGTTGAATGTGACGACTTCTCTGCAAGGACAAAGACACAGAGTGACACGGGGAGTCATTCACTGAGCACATGGAGAGTCCCCAGACAGGCAGCCAGCCAGCTACTCAGCATCCTGACAGCCATGGCTGTAATGGCTGTAACGAGAGAGGGTTACGACTGCATGCTGGCGGAGGACGACAGTTACAGTAGAAGGTAAACAAATGCGTTCTGTCAGGAGTTAGCAACTCTGAAAACTAAGCGCAAGGTGACAAAGGGACTGCCGTTGGTGGGGCGGCTACATTTCAGAAAGCAAAGTCAAGATCAACCACTTAGATGGAGACACCTGGAGGAAGTCCTGAGGACGAAGCCATGGAGACACCTGGGAATCGTAAACCAGGTACTCCAGAGACATGCAGATGGGTCTGAGCCCATTGGAGGACGTGCGCATGGACAAGGAGGTGGGAGATTCCTAGGTCACCATGAAGATCCCAGAAGTATGGAAAATGACATGAGAGACGACTGAGAACCACTGAGAGCTACATCTTTATCTCCCTAAGGAATGGTAGGGGGGTTCTGGGTAGGGAAGCCTGAAGGTTAGAGCTGAGTCCGTAGCTCAGTTGGTAGATTGCTATCCTAGCATGCCAGAAGCCTTAGGTTTGATCCCCAGAAACATTTACAATTGTTCATGGTGGTGCGTGCCTGTGATGCACTTGGGAGATGGAGGATTTGAAGTTCAAGGTCATCCTCGGCTACCTAGTAAGTTCAGGGCCAGCCTAGGTGACATGAGACTCTGCCTCAAAACTGGAACAACAAAATGCAGGAAGCTGACCATGTTGTATGTATAACGTCTCTAGTAATTATATTGTAGAACATAAAACATTTGTTCAAGGTACCCAACAGAACAATGGGTCTCCATATAAGAGAACGAAATGTTCATAATCTATCCCACACATATACTCTGTGGAGAGCCGCATAGTGCCACACCTTAATATGGCGCCCGTTCTCTGTCTTCCACCACCTGTTGGTGAGTCCTCTTAGGAGTAAACAAGTCCTTATTTGGCTGAGGCTAGTGATCTGGCTTGCTTCCGTGTATGTGGGCCTATCTGCTGTTGCCACGTGGCAGACAGGGATAGGCTATTCCTAGAGTACTTAAGCCTGGGAGAGGCTTCCTCCGGGGTCTTTCGCTTTACAATCAATGGTGTGTTCCCCAATAAAGTGAGTGAAGAAGGATCCTGTTGTTGCGTCATCCTTGCTGTCGAGGTGGGCGTGACAATACTCTTTTAGAAACTACCAGCTATTATTAAGGTTTGGCCCTGTATCATCAGCTGTTGTCGGCAAAGGAGATTCAAACACCCCTTAGCCGTCTCACTGGGTCTCTGTGTGACCCCATATTTCTTTCATCTAATTTTTCCCCAAAACAAGTTGGCTACTAAAAGTATCCCTAGGGAGGAGTGAGAAGGCTCAGTGGGTAAGAGAACTCGCAGCATGAGCCTGTGCCTTGAGTTTGGTCTTCACACCAACAAAAATAGGAGACTACCAGCTCCGGGAAGCTGTCCTTTGACCTCCACACCTCTGCCCACACTCACCCACACAGGCAACAATAACAAATAAAAAATTTACAAGTAAACTGTAGGTGTGAAACTTTTAAAAATCAATGTTCCTCTTCTCACTAAACTGTTTGGCGGGAGATAGTTTTCATAAAATCTGTGGTTTGGGCTAACAGAGCATTTTGTGTGGCAGCTAAGGCAGACATTATATGCGGTAGATCCTGAAATATCCAACGTCAAGGCTTATGACTAAGAGGGAGAAGAATGAGATGCAATCTCCCAGGACAGTGAAACTCGTTTGCGGCTATAATTTAGGTTCTTGTCCTGCTGAGTCAGAACACTGTGTGAAGCTCTCAAAGGCCAGAGGCAAAGATAAGGGCCAATCTTAGTGAAATTCAGCCAGGGTGTGGGGGGGGAATAAATCTCTTTAACTATTCTTAAGTCACTTCCTGTCCCATTTTTTATCACTTATTTTTTAAGAAGAAGAGTAAAATAGTATTAAATTCAAGATCATATGAAAAATATGCCTATTAAAAGTAACGTTTGACTCTAAAAGGAGGGGAATGACGGTTACAGTGTAAGAAACTGACATTGAAGTTTCATCACTATGCAGAGTGGGCCACAGCCCCCAAGACACTGATTCATCCCCAGGAGGCAAAGGCATTCTGGAACCAACACAGTCAAAGGAGGCACAGAGGAAAAAGCCCTTTCTATGCAGCCAAAACCTTAGTGAGAAAAAAAGAATGTGTTTATTCATCCGCTTACTCATTTATAGGACGGCCATAAACTGCAAGCTGAATGACATTACTTTGATTTATTACTGTATTTATTTATTTACTGTGTGTATGTGCACGTGTGTGTGTGTGTGTGTGTGTACATGTGCATTCTCACAAACATGCGTCTACATGCCACACTGCATTTGTGAAGGTCAGAAGACAACTCATAGGACTGAGTTCTCTCTTCCTACCACACGGATTCTGGGGTTCAAACTCAGGTCTTCGGGCTTGATAACAAATACCTTTAACTTGCTGGGTCCTCTTGCCAACCCCTGGATCACCTCTTCTGAGATGAGTTAAAGGCAGCTAACCTTGGGGAAAAAATCAAAATGCACTGTCATGTGATCAGCTTGCCTAGAAGCAAATTTAGACAGTGATAGGTGCAGGGAGGAGGTGGTTCAGGGGATACAAACATCTTGGTGTGGTGGCCTCCAGGTTATAATCCTAGCACTGTGGAGATGGAGACGGACAAACAGATCCATTGGGACCACTGGCATCCTAGCCTATTTGTGAGCCCGAGACCAGTGAAAGACTGTCTCCAAAAACAAGGTGGATAGCACCTCATGAACTACATCCAAGGTTGACTTCTGGATTTCACACATACACACACATATGTGTACTCGCACACACACACACAGACACACTACACACACATCACACACATCATGCACACATGTACACACACATATGCACACACAGAGACACCACACACACATGCACACAAGTACACTCATGCACACACATACCATACACTCATGCACATCCACACACCACACATAATACACACACATACCACTCACACATGCACACACACACACACAGACACACTACCGGTGCATGTCCACACAAACACACACAGAGACATACCACACACACCACACATGCACTTGTACACACAGAGACACCACACACGCTACACACACACGGACACACACAGTGTGGGTGAACAAACTGACAGAAGTGAACATTAACATGTCATGCGTGATGTTCACAATTTGCATGCATCTGTTGAACATTACTAAGGAGAGATAACGTATGGCCCCTATCACCTATTCCAGCTTGCTGTCAAAGGCCATTTCTTATCTTTCTGACTTCCTGCATTCCAGCACCCAGCCAGATTCATACCTGTGACAAGCTATTCTCTCATCGAGCACCTCTCCCTAGTCCCCTGCCTTAATGCTGTCTGTAACCTCAGGGTCTCACTGCAGAAACCATTCGCACACCCCCAATTGTAGTGACACGGGGTTCTGTACTCCCACAGCATCCTTTAAAACCCTGTCAGGGTACACACCACAGGAGACCAGTTATGTGACTTACCCATTTCATCATAAAAATCATTGAGTCTGGGGAGCATATTAGTTACTGGCCTTGCTGTGGCAAAAGATGCTACGAAAGCATCTTTAACAAAGAAAACCTTTATTTCGGCTCACAGTCCCAGAGGGTGACCTCCGTCATTGAGGGACTCACCGAGTCAGGAGCTTGAAGCAGCTGGTCCGTGACACCAGTTTAGGAAGCAGAGAGGGATGCAGGCCGGTACCCAGTTCAGTCTTTCCTTTTTCTTTAGCCCAGGACCCCACCCCATAGAATGCTGCTGCCCAGGATGCAGATGGATCTTTCCACTCAACTACCCTAATGGAGATAATCCCTCAAGGATGTGCTGGGAGATTTGTTTCCATGGTAACTCTTAAATCCCATCGAGTTGACCGACAAGATTAACCACTGGGGGCACTGTGTGCAGTCCACAGGAGTCCAGCAGATAATGGGGACCTTAACAGATTCTTAATGAAGTACAAATGTACAACCAGGGCTCTAGCTGAGCAACCCAAGGAACAGAAATAACCCTTTGCTCCTTTTCAGGTCAGCCTCGGGGCATAAGCCAAAGAATAAACCACAGACACCTCTTTCAGGAGTAGGGTGGGATCTAAAATGGACTCCTGTCCTCGACTCTTAAAAAATCAGACTGGCTTCAATTCCCGAGGGGAGACTCCACCGAGTTATTTAAATTTCATTTTACATTACTGATTTATGAACCTATTCAGGAGTATATGAAATGATAAAAATACCTCCAGCTAAAAATAGCCTAACTATTGATCACACAGCACCTCAGATGCTCTGTAATGTCAGCCGTGAGGTGAGCCGAAGAGCAAGGGTCACTCCAGGCACCAAGAGCCTAGCTACAAGCTCGGAGGCCAGTGTATGGTCCCCTGCTCCCCAGGGAGCCACCCAAAACACTGGCTTCTTTCTGGTTTGGTGGCCCCTTCCCTCTCCTTTCTCTTTTGACTTTTCAGATAAACAAGTATGCTCTTTATGAAGAGTTTTTCAGCCTAGAGTACACATGGAGGGTCCCATGGGTCCAGCTGCATATGTAGCAGAGGATGGCCTTGTCAGGCATCAATGGGAGAAGAGGCCCTCGGTCCTGTGAAGGCTCAATGCCCCACTGTAGGGGAATTCGAGGGCGGGGAGGCAGGAGTGGGTGGGTGGGTGGCTGGGGAAACACCCTCATAGAGGCAGGGGAGGGGAGATGGGATAGGGGGGTTCTGGGGGAAGAGGAACTGAAGAAGGGGATAACATTTGAAATGTAAATAAAGAAAATACCCAAATCAATAAATAAACAGAAAGAAAAGAGTTTTTCTTGGAGGAGTGGCAGATTGGAGGAGATATCTCAGTGGGTATCGTGCCTGCTGCAAGCATGGGGAGCTGAGCTCAGATCTCCTAAACCCGCACAAAAGCTGCCACCCCAATGCTGAGGTGGGAAGCAGAGACAGATGAATCGTTTGAGTTCATTGGCCAGCCAATCTAGCTGACTAGATGAGCCCCTGGTTCAACAAGAGACCCTGTCTCAAACAACAAGGTAAAGAATGGTAAAGGAAGACACCCAACATCAACCTCTGCCCCCCCCCATACACACACAACTGCACACACCCACAGAAGTGTGTATATGTCACAGACAGAAAGATCTTTTTAAAAAATTTTCCTAGTCAGAAAATCAAATCGATTTGTTGATTCTAAGCAGATTTATACTCCATTCTAAATTACTCAGGTAGGATAAGAAACGAGGAGAAAACTGGAGAGGAAAACTTACCGCGATTTCTAAATTCTTCCACACTATCCCTAAGAAAATGTGTTCAAAATTCTGTTGATTTAGTATGAGTCCGTATGTCCGAACACAACAGAGATCATTTCTAGAAATGAACTGAGGGCTGGAGAGGTGACTCAGGTAGAGCACTGGTTGATCTTACAGAGGACCTGGGTCCAGTTCCCAATACCCATATAGTGGCTCACAACCGTCTGTAACTCCGGTTCCACTGGGAGTCCCTCTCCCCTGGCCTCCACGGACACTGTGCCCACACGGTGCAGAAACACACATGTGCACACTCACACGCATACATTAAAAGCAAACCAATCTTAGAGATGAGCTAAGAGTGTGGGACTCACAGATCCCTCTCTGACCTCACAATCTCTGCCTCTCACGGAAGGTCTTTTGGCCACCCTCCTTGGTGACGATCAGCAGAGGGGTGTGTGTGGGGGGGGACACATGACTCTGTGTGCATGGGGGCTAAAGGCTGATGCTGGATGTTCGGCTCTGTTACCCTCCACCTTATTCCCAACAGGGTCTCTCACTGATTGAACCTGCAACCAGGGTGGTGGCCAGCAAGCCATCTTAGCACTAAGGTTACAGTCACATGTACAGCCACACTCAGCTTCTCATGTGGGTTCCTGGGGATCTGAATGTGGTCCTTGAGCTTGTATCACAAATGTTCTCATCCTGAGCCGTCTTCCCAGCCCTCAAGCTTGCTTGTATAAGGTCCACATCCCTCAGCTAAATGGATGCTGCTGGCCCTCCTAGAGCCTTTCATCACGCCATAGGGACCTGTTTCCTGTCGTTTATTTTCTGGTTGATAGGGTCCCCGGAAGCAGAAACTTCACCTTGCTCGCCACTGTAGCACCAAACCTGACACTCATCAGAATCTCTGGAAGTATCCATCTCCTTCGGAGGCTGGGGACACAGCAAATAGAAGAGGGATAGAACATCTACCTACTTTAGCTTACAAACCACAAACTAAAAATCATAGATGGAATCAGAGACCCCCTCATCTCTATCCTAGGCTGACAGCGGCATATGCCCTCTTCTGACTGGGCGAGGACATCTAGAGAGCTAATTTGAAAGCTCTGAGCTAGATATTTTAGAAGCTTAGCGTCACGACCCTGCAACAATGCTACCAGGTTCCTTTTTCCAACACCTCCACTGCCAGCTGACACTCTCTTTAATCACATCAGAAAAATAAATGATGTCACCATAGCAGCCGTCTCAAAATAGCTGAGAAGCAAACTCTTCCAAAATGGGCCATGCTTGGGATTACATAAGTTCCGATGCTTTGGGTAAATCTCACATCATCAGAAGTCTAGCAAGGACACAGTGAACCTCAGCAAGGAAACTACATGGCTTTGTTGCAGGAGCTTCTTCTAGCCAAGGCACTCCCTGACTCTCAGACTTTATTTTTAGCTGAAAAAAACTGTGTCCTTCTGAAAGGGATAGGGTACCTTCCTGTTCCCAAATCACCAACTGCACGGAGCACTTAAGACCTCTCTGGCTTTCCATGAATCTGCCCTCAGCTTCCTACAGCTAAACACTCTGCCTCTTCCTCCCCTTCTTATGATCTCTCTAGGTGGAAGGGTCTAATCTTTAATGTCTTATTAACTCGACATTGTGGTCTCCACTCAGGCACTTGCTAAAGTAGCCAAGCATGGCGGTGCACACCTGAAATCTCAGCATGACTCTACCCACCAGAGCCCTGAATAAAAAATATACAAGGTGTAGGGGGGTTAGGGGTTAAGGAGACACCTCAGTAAAGTGCTCGCCTCGCAAACGTAAGAACCTGAGTCTGATCCTGCAAACTCACTTTTTAAAGACAATGGATATGGCTGTGTTTGCTCATAATTAGGGGAGGAAGAAGAATTTTTGAAGCTCACTGGCCAGTCGGCCAAGCCTCTTTTGGCAAGTTCCAAACCAGTACCCGAAGAACAATAGTACTGCTTTACACACATAACACACCACACACACATACACATATACACACACATGCGTAACACACATTCCACACACCACATACACATACTGCACACAGAGACACAGACCACACACATAACTCACCACACACACACACACACACACACAGGCATATACACATACCACTTATGCCACACATTCACCACACATACAGACACAGACACAGACACACACACACACACACACACACACATACCCCACAGTATATGTAACAAATCCCTGACCCTGTGTTTGCACAGAGTATGCTTACAGATACATCTTATGCTTTCTGCATGTATACCTTGGGGAAAAATAAGGATTTCATGCTCTCCAGACATGCCCACTCCCACACTGGGAACATCAAAGATAGCCCAGTAGTAGCCAATCTTATTGGCTGAAGGTGTGTGAGAGACGTAGTGTTACTTTCTTACCAAGACACTAACTGAGGGACTATCTAACGCCATCGTCCTGGTTAGGGATCCCTTACTGCAAGGCGGCCTGGGTTGATTTACTAGATTAGACACAGTGCTACCTAGCAACCCTTCTGCTTGTCAATAAATAAAGGCATCTCTCTCGTCAGAGCATTTAAAGTCACAGTGACTTTGTGAAGATGATGAGTAAATTCTTTCAGATTTACACGACAAAGCTTATAGATAACCTACCAAGGGGACCCAAGACAATGGCCCAAATGATAACCAATTCAAAGCACCTTCTCTGCTAAGGACTGCGTAACTGCTGTAACCTGAGTTAATGCAGCCTGGAGATGACTCCAGGGCTGTGGTTGGTTGATTTAGTTTTGAGTTTGCTGCGCTATTGTGATTGGGTCTTGTTCTGGAACCCAGGCCTGCCTGGAACTCAGTATGAAGCTCAGTATTCCAGTTTCCTTTCTGTTGCTCTGACAAAATACTCCGATCAAAAGCAACGCAGGGAAGGAACCAGTTTATTCCATTTGCAATTCTAGGTCAAAGTCCATCACTGAGGGAAATCAAGGCAGAACTTGAGAAAGAATGTTGAAGACTGGCCTGATTCCTATTCCACACAGTGTTACCTCCAAACATGGACCTCAGTTCACTGCCAAAAAAGGATGGTGTCAGGAACCATGGAGAAAGGATGCTGAGTGGCCGACAGGTTTATGCTCAGCTATCCTTATAGCGTTTGGGTCTACTTTTCTAAGGAATGGTGCCGCCCACCGTGGGCTAGGCCTTCATACATCAATCAACAATCAAGAAAATCACCCAGACATGCCCACAGGCAATCACTCATGTAAGACTCCCATCCCAGATAATTCTAGGCTGTGTCAAGTTTACAGTTAAAGCTAAGCAGGGCACCCAGATTGGCCTTGACTTTTGAGAGGCAATCTCTGGCCTTTGCCATCCAAGTACTATGATATTAGGGATATATCACCATGTCCAGCTGTCCCTGGAACCATTAATTTCAGTTTCAATGAAAGACACTTTCCCCTTGGCATTTGCTTTGTTTATGTGTTTCTTTGATTTGACCAGATCTACTCTCCCTGGGTTTTAAAGTTTACTCAGATTTAAATGAATTTCAAATGGGACAGGAAAAACCTATATTCACTAAAAAATGAACTTTTAGCCTTGACCCTAGAACTTGAAGAGCTCACAGTGGGATATTTATTAGAAATGATCTAGAAGTTTCTTTGGCTGAGAGGGGTCTTTCGTATGAGAAATGTCACACCTCTGGGAGGTGTAGTCCTCTGAAGGAATAGTGACATGGGAAGGAACCCAGCCAGGCAAGCTCAATCAAACCAACTTAGTTGGGATACACAGATGTGACGGACAGACAGCTGTCTCTGTTCCCATGCAGATGGCAGAGTTGGGGGAGGGGGAGGGGACAGGCTCTGCAGATAGTGAGGGACAGAGGACACTGTTTTGGTCTTTGTTATACTCAGACCAAGAGACCCAGTGTCCTTCCTGGGAACAAGACCCTTTCAGTTGCAATTCATATACAGAGAATGTGTCTATTTAAGGCTTGAACACAGAAATTGTCAGGATGACCTCAAACGGAGGCTGGGAAAAACAAGGTCCTTATATTTGAAAGTTTAAGGTAAATTCTCTATATTTTTATTCCAAGAGGGTTTGTTTTTTCATTTTTAACTAAATACTCCTCCCCCCCGACCCCTGTCATCCCCAACATGACATATTCAAAACATACAGTGACAGCAAGACCGTAGCTGAGCAGTCATGTGCATGCTTAGCAAACACGAGTCTCTGGCAGAAATTCCAGACAACAAATACACAGATGTCAGCTCATAACTCACACAAATGTGAACAAATATGTAACAGGATGTTAGAGCTGGAACTAGGAACAGGGTACTTCATTCTAGGAAAATAGTACATTCAATGTGTATTGGTTAAAACCAACACCATATAGCCATAGCAAGGAATACCACGTACCAGTCCACAGGAACGGCAGAATTTTGTTTACAGTACAAAAGACACCAGAGAGGCGTGGCACTGTGAACGCATACATAGCTGTCAGGTCAAAGGGCATAGCTATGTGTCAGGATTCCATTAGAGGAACATTAAGAGTGTGTGCTTCCGTTATGGTTGTGTGAACACAGTGCTTTCTCCTGAGGGTGACGTGGGTAGGCCTGGAAAGGACAGAGAACTCATATCCCTCTATCTGGTGAGATGTTCGGTTCCACAAGCCTCTGTGGAGGTAGCAACTCTGGATGAACAAAAACTATCGTAGTTAATCCACAGATGAACCACATTTACTTATTAATTAATACTGAGAAAGAATCTCAGGAAGCCTGGGCTGGCTTTTAGTTCCCAAGGGACCTGAGGATGATTATGAATTCCTGATCTCCCTGCCTTCCCTCCATACTGCCAGAGTAGAGGACTCCAGCTGTGCATCATAATGGAGACGTCTGAGTGCTGGCAATCAAACTTAAGATTTTGTGTGTGCTAGGCCAGCACTCTACCAAATGAGTGCATTCCCAGCCATTAATCCAGTCTTTAAATACTAAGTCACTAGTTGAGTCCACTATGTTAAATAACATGACAGTAACAGTCATCTGACCACACAAACTCCCTTCTCTCAGACACCATTCCACAGCCTATACAGCCACTACCCCTAAACCCACATCCAGTATTCTTTGTGCTATGAGAAAATTATGAAATGTTAAAAAAAAGAAATAAATATATTAATTCACATCCCATTTAATTTACTGCTATTCAATCAAAGAAAAATATCAAGAAGTTAGTCTAGGTGTTTCCCTACTCTCATGACATCCCCTTCGGTTATCTCACAGCATTGCAGGGTAGGTCATCTGGGTCTCTGCTGTGGCTCCTACCAGGAAGCACCAGAGAACAAAGCACCACCACGAAAATGATCTATTCATTAGAGAGCCCTTTCTTAAGAACAAAGAAAGTCAGTAGCGTCGCTGCTTAATCTTGGTTGTCAACCGGATGGGACTTAGAATGGCCACGAAACACACTCCACGCTGTATCTATGAAGCTATTTCCAGAAAGTTTTATCTGAGCTGCTGTCCTGGTTTCATGCCTTCTGCTGTGATTTTTTGAAAAGCAGCTCAAAGGAGAGAGGACTTATTTAGATCACAGTCCAGTTCACACTCCATCACATCGAGAAAGTCACAGCAGTGGGAACTTGAAGCAGCAAGTCATACTCATAATCAAGAGCAGAAAGAAAAGGGATACATGCGCATGTAGCTTACTTGTGTTCAGCATACACACACACACACACACACCTGCACCCTCCCCCCAACACACACACAGTACAGTCTCTGATGCCCTGCCTAGGGAATAGAGCCACCCACAGTGGGCAAGGTTCTCCCACATCAAATGATAGAATTAAGACAATCCCCAACAGACATGCCCACCAGCCGACCTCACTGAGACGTTCTTGTCCAGATGATTTTGAATTGTAGCCAGTTGTCAATTAAAATTCATCACAGTCAGTAAAACAAATTAACTATAAGTCACACAATCTCATAGGCTAGGGTCCAGGACTGAATAAAAAGGAGAAAACAAACTGAGCATCAGCATTCATTGTCTCTGCTTCCTGACTCTAGATACAATGTAAGCAGCCGCCTCATACTCTTGCCACCATGACTTTCCTACCATGATGAACTTATACCCTCTAGCTGTGAGCCAAAGTAAACCCTTCCTTAAATTGCCTTCATGGGGCATTTTGTCAGCAGCAGTGGACAAAGTAACTAATACAGTAGTGGATTCAAAGTCATCCTAACTACATAATTTAAAAAAAAAATGTCTAGTGTGGCTAAAAAGTATCTAGGCATCTCTTAAATGGGAATGTTAATATTTAGTGGTAGCAAATGAATGTCTCTTTAGTATGTAGTTTCTCTGGATGTTTTAGTTACTATAATTAAGAAAGGAAAGTATCACAGGCAAAAAAAGGGGAAAGCATATTCTTGAACCGTATCCTATACTAGAACGGGTCATCATCTCCTGCTCTTGACTATATATAATCTACACACACTGGTGGAATAGTTCTCCCAGCTATTATTCTGCCTTCCTATTCACATACATTTACACACCGTGGGCAGGTTTATGGGTTATAATGCTCTCCAAGATCACCCATGGAACAGTTTCCAAGGGAACCAGGAGTTAAAAGATTAATTAAATTAATACTGCCACCTCGGCCACCATGTCCAAAGAAGATGAATAATACCAAAACATCCCGCCTTCTGGTACTTGTGAAACAGCGAGAAAGGCAGCCAAGAGGGCACGCTCAACAAACCTCGCTGAACATCTGCTTGTAACTTGGGGAGGGGAGGGGTCGCCCAAGGAGGGGTTAGCATCCAGTTTCAGCAGCACTTACTCCTCTTTCCTCAGGAGCTCCTCCTCGGATTCTGTCAGGCGTTGCTTGAGCAAGGCAATCATTTCCACCGCCACGTCTACCTGTTTGTTCAGGGCGCGTTCTCGCCTCTGAACTTCTTGCTTCTTCTGAGTCAGCTGCACAAAGGCCGCCCGGACTTCCAACAGTTCGGCGGTTTTCTGGGCCAACTCTTTGGTGAGTTTGTCGATTCTCTTCTCGATGGTCCTGTCCACGGCCTCTACCATGCGATTGAACTTTTCTCGGACGTGAGCCTCGAAAGCAGCTTTGGTGTCTTGGGTGGGGAGTCCAGGGCTGGACCGGGGAGCATCCAGAGAGTCAGCCCGGATGTCCACGGCCGTGTAGGTCTGCACATAGGACACGGGCCTCTCTGCCACCATCTCAAAGGGTTTCGTGTCCTTGGAGTGCCCGTGGGAGATGCTGTACAAGTTAACATAGCTCGGCTTCTGCTTGGTCACCTTTGCGTGGCCCCGAAGCAGTTTTCCCTGCTTCGGGAGGTCGGAGGACCTGAGTAGCTCTGTGTCCTTGAGAGATGGCAGGAGGCTGCATTTTGTCAGGAGGGTCCGCTCCTCGTAGCTGTGACTGAATTCCAGATGGGCCCTCAAGGACGACAAGCTTCTAAATCTGGTGTGGTCTCCACACCTCGGACAGCGGAATGGCAGGCACACAGCGACATTCTCCAGCGAGTCCTGCCAACGGTACCGGCTTTCCTCAAAAGTCGTCTGTTGCATCACTCTGAAAGTCCTGGGAAGGGGAGAAGATCCCAGTTTACTTGTCTGTCAGAAGCTATTGAACTGACACTGACTGACAGTGATGGCTGCCTTTAGGTGGGTTTTATTTGTTTGGGGTTTTTTTTTTTTGGTCTGTTTCGGGTTTTTTTTTTTTAAATCAGCAAAATAATGGGTTTCACTGAGGCAGTTTCAAGTTCACGTTGTTCAACAGGGTCTCCTCCCCAGCGCTCTCCTACATTTCTCTGTCTGCCTTCCTCCCATCCCAATATACACCTGCAGTTTCAAGTCACATGTATTTTGTTACCCTTCCCTTTCTTTCCTTAAGAGATCTGTTTATCCTGCTTTCTTTTTTCATGCCCTATATCACCCAACCAAATGAGCATGCACGCGCTCATATGCGCACGCGCGCGCACACACACACATCTATACAGAAGTTAAATTCTAAGATCCCCGTTTGAGAGGAAGCGTAATACTTGCCTACTGAGTCTCGCTTATTTCATTTAACACAGTGCCTGGTTTCATTCATTGTCCTGCAAATACCGCGCTTTTATTTTTTCTTAACAGCTGATTAAAATTACACTCTCTATTGGCACTATATTTTCTTTATCCACACTTACGCTGATGGGCGGGCATCTAGGCTGTCTCGAATGCTTCGCTACTGTGAACAGTGTAACAATAAATATGGATGAGAAAGTATCTCTGTAGTAGAATACAGAGTCCTTTGGGGATATGCCCAAGAGTGGTATAGCTGGGTCATATGATATTTCTATTTTCAGTCTCAAAAAAAAAAAAACCCTCCGGGCTAATTTCCATAGTGACTACATCAGCTCTGTCTTCTTGGTTTGAAGCAACTATTGCATATATAGTATTTAATGTTGATTTTTATGTTGAAATTAAAACCTAAACCCCTTTGCTAAATGCAACTGCATCTACTCTCTTCTGCATTGTCTGATGCTTCTGCTGTATGGTACTGCTGAGGGGTGGGATACAGATGCTAGGGCCT
Source organism: Grammomys surdaster (assembly GCF_004785775.1). NCBI lineage: Eukaryota > Metazoa > Chordata > Mammalia > Rodentia > Muridae > Grammomys > Grammomys surdaster. The sequence goes on along the minus strand of NW_021604786.1, from coordinate 5,572,520 downwards.
GCATTTCTAGTCCAGCTCCAGCCTAGCTTAGCAAAGGAGGCTAACGTTCTTATGAAGATGAAAAGCTAGAGCAAGGATATTAAATAATAAGCCCTGGAGAGGAAGAAGAGTGGTTCAGAGACAGAACTCAAGTTTCTTGTCCTTCTGAATTTGGCATGCTACATGGACATGGGTCACACGTGAATGTAAAACGTGGGGAGACTCACATGACGTGTGAGTCAATTGGCAATCTCGTCTCAAGTCTGGGTAAGATGGATCAAACTAAGCACATTAGCTTTAAACACTCCATGAGCTGAAAATTTTTCAACCAAATTTTTTAAAAAAATTTTTAAATAAATGCCATTACTTATTTACTCTGAAAGTGACAGTGTGTGTGTGTGTGTGTGTGTGTGTGTAGGCCTGGAGATAACTTGGGTGAATAGGTTCTCTTCTTCCATCATGTGTGTCCTAGGGATTGAACTCGGGTCATCAAGGCTTGGTGACACACGTCGGCTTGTGTCATCTTGGTCTGTTCATGACGTTAATATTTTTAGTTACCAGTATGATGACGTAAATCAAAGCGTTAACATAACAATAACGCTCTTTTGAAATTTGGAAAGCCAACGTGTCAGATATCATTTGATATAAACAGGGCCGTGGCCAACATCCTACGCTAATAGAATGTTCTGGGTGGATCTGCCTTGCCTCTGATGCTGTTTTTAGCGTGACAACTTCTAGAGTGTTGGAACCAGGCGGGCATCAGCATAACTCCTCCATAAACAGGAAGTTCTTGTTGCCTCTGCATCTTTACCCCCTTTGCCCTAGCAACAGATGACTCTTACAACCCAATTTTGCAAGGGTCCTGGTACTTATTTCCTCCAAGAACGGTAACAAGGGGCACTGGTCCCACAGGGAAGGAGCCCGGATCTTAGGGTGCATCTTAGGGTGAAGCATCTGTGTTACACCCTTATCTTCCTCCAGAAGCTGAGATAGAAATGGTACCTGGTCCGCTAGGCGGGCACATTTTCCAGGTTACTAAAGTCTCTGGACCCCAGCAAAGGGAAACCTTCCTGTGTTGTGCTGGGTTGTTCAATAGGATGCAAATCCTAAAGCAGCCTAGGGCTGAAGACGCTGGCAAGAGGGTGCAGGGATAGGAAAAGAGGATTCTAGAGCGACAGTGAGAAGCGGGGGTGATGTTTGGATGGGGGAGACGAGATATACCACCCCAACCCCAGCAAAAGGCTTTCACCCGCCCAGCGGAAACCTGGGGCACAGATTAGCTAAAAGGGTTTCGATTTCCTGTGTAGAGCTGGGCAGGCTGGGCAGCACCTGCCTGGAAGGGTCCCCGCTTTCTTAGCCCCCGCTCCCGCTGGTGACTGGGTGGATTCGTGCTCACGCGAGTTCGTGCAAGTGGCTGTGGGGAAGCCAATGGTCCTGACTCCTCGCCACTCTGGGCATCCGGGACCACCTCCCCGCGTGTCCGTGGAACAGGGGGGCGCGGGCGCACGGCTCCAGCCGAGCCCACTTACCCGACTTGTTGCTGCCGCTGCAGCCGCCGGTGCTGATGCTGCGGGAGCCGCGCGAGCGGTTTTCAGCAGAGCCGTAAATCAGGCTGAGCCGGGTCGGCTCCCACGCGGGACGAGCGGCGACCGGGGCGGAGCGTGGGGCGGGCGGGACACGGGGGCGGCGCCCGGGGACAAGAGACTGGTGCTCCGGCCCCGGGCAGCCACCCCTGGGTCCACCCCATCTGGGCCCCTCTAGCGGGAGATCATGGGCCTTTCCCTTCAATCTAGCTCAGGATTCCGCTGACATCACGGGGAGGGATGCAGGATGGTCCCTGGGGAGGGAGGCGGGGACACGTGCCAGTCTTGCCCAGCCTAGTCTTGCTACAGGCCCAGGCAAGCGCTCCCAGTTGCAGGGGCGGCGAAAGTGGGCGTGTAGATGGAGCCTAGCTGGCTAGCCCGTGGAAAGAACTGCCAGCAAGAAGGCCCTGGTATTTATTTTAAAACTTCATCCTGGCAACCTGGCAAGGAGGGAACACAGGACTAGCATACTCCAGCCATGGAAGGTAGTGTCCTGGGGCTAAGTTAAACAAAACTAAGGCTAATAAAGGTGTAGAAGTTAAGAAAAACTTAGAAACATGCAGAACCCTGAGGCCTCCTCACTGTGAGGCTGCCCCCAACACTAGTCTCTGTGGAGGAAAGATTTAGCCTCTTGAGAAGTGTCATTTTCTAATTGAAGGAGTTTGGGCTTAGTTGAGTGTGTGTGTGTGTGTGTGTGTTTTATTTGGTTAAACCTTTTAAGGGGCTGGAGAGATGGCTCAGCAGTTCAGAACACATACTGCTCTTGCAGAGGCTCTAACGCGGCTAAAATCAGCTGCTGTCGTCAACGTTCTTTCATTGATATTTATACTAATACTTCGATGAGAGGTGCGAGCCTGTAAAATTCAGGAAAGCGGAACCAGAGAGTCACTCCTGCAAAATGGGTGTTGGCAGCTGCGCCGGGGCTTGCTCTCTTGGAAAATGTTATACTTCGTTGAGGTTACCACCTTAGGTCACTCTCTGAAGTACGTTTATTCCAACTGTTTATTAAGCTAAAAAAGAAAGGAAGGAAGGAAAGAAGGAAGAAAAGAAGGAAGGAAGGAAGAAGGATGGAGGGAGGGAGGGAAGGAAAGAGGGAGAAGGAGGAGAGGAGGAGGAGGAGGAGGAAGAGGAAGAGGGAGGGAGGGAGGGAGGGAGGGAGGGAGAGAGAGAGAGAGAGATCTTAAGCAAACAGGAACCTCATCCTGGCTACCTTTGGGGCAGCATGTGTGATCTGGGAGTGTCAGGGGGACCAAGGTCTAGAGCTCAACCCTCTCCCAACACTGAGGCAACTTATTTGCCTTTCTTGGTCCCGAAATGTCTCCACTTCCGGTGAAAGTGTGGAGACTTTCTAGGGCCCTTTTTCTAACAATGGCATAAACACCAAATTCTTCATTAAACCATATGTTATACTTATCAATACAATTTCCATATTGAGTCATGGAATCATGATAGAATGATTTGATATAGTTTAAAATGAAAGCAAAGAAGGGAAATCTTTTCAGGTGAAAAAGAAAAAAAAAAAAACCTCTTCCCCCAAGAATAACTTTTTTTAAAACTCACCTCTAAGTAGGCCAATGTGACAGATGTCAGTGACAAGCCATGGCTAGTTCACAGCGTACTGAGGGTCAGTGGCTTTAAAATAAAGCCACCTTCCACAACCAGAGCCTCAAGGGAGTAAGGCATGTTGGATTTTTCCAGATGCATATATAGTTCTGGCTACTTTAGTACACACAAAAACGTTGTATTAACATATTCACAATCAAAGAAAAACACTATGACAGAGTTGAAACAAACAAGCAAAAACAGCAAAGCTTAACTTAATATCCTCTCTCATGACTTGTGTCCTTCTGCCTGAATTTTGTCCTTTTAACTGCCCAGTATTGCTCTCTCTTGGGTCCCCTTTTTGGAACACTGAACCCACAGTAAACAAATGTCTTGAGGGACTATGTGAGAGGCTCCAGGAAAAAAGGCAGTCATTTACCTCAAGTGCGTCTTGTTTCCTGGATTCTTCTTGGACGTGATTCCATGTCTCCTGTGACAAACATTTACGTTCAATTTATAAAACATGTTTATTCATGTTGGATGTCTGAACATAGCTATAGAACCCAATCTGGTCCGTGTACTCTGATTCTGGATATGGCTTTCTGCCTTGCTTTCTCTCGTTCCCGGATATAGTCTATAGTACATTCCAGGTTATTGTGTTTAAACTGGTTGGTCCTGAGAAAGCTCTGTTAATATTCAGTATGTGTTTATTGGTGGTTAGTTACATGTTTTTCTGATCATATTTTCTGAACTGTAAGCACCTTCCTTGGATCCTTGCTTTCTTTGTTACATTGTGTAACAAAGAACACTGAAACAGAAAGTAAGGTTGTCTACAGCATCAGACTCAGGTCTGCCCCATTTTTTCAGTGCTTCAGCTTCCAGGTTCAGAAGAGATCTGCACAAGTCAGCTGTAAAGTTGAAATGCTTCCTAAATTTTAGACTATCCTCACACTTATGCTTATGAGGAAGAACAACTGAGTTTATGTCTGAGTTTGGGTTGCTTTGCTTAATATACTTTCTAGATCCATGTGTTTGCCTGCAAGTGCCATGATTTTGTTTCTTTATAGCTGAACAATATCCTGTTAGAAATGTGTGTTCCTGGTGATGTGTCAAACACACAGAAATATGTGTTAGTGATGTATCATGTACAGTGATTTGAAACCCTGGGTGTGGATCCCCAGAAATCTGGAGTTTGACAAACCCTCCTGGTAATTCTGAAGAATCATCATTAATTCTGGAAGTACTAGGGGCTTCCCAAGTCTTGGAAGTTCTGCTTACTTCCCGGGCCTTGTATAACTCCTTTACTTCCTGTGTCTTATGAGTTTCCTTTACTTTCTGTGTCTTACTAGTTTCACCCCTTCCCAGAGGAAGGAGTGCTTAGACAAACAGCTACATGACTGATGTCCTTTTATTGAAGAGTCTAACTTCTCTCCATCCCTCAGGACTTAGCTCAAGTATCCCCTCTTAATGGAGATCTTCTGAAGTGGGAATTTCTGATTTCTTTGGAGACTCGGTTGTGTCATGTGATGTTTTTCTGGAAACTGTCTTATAAGAGGATGTTTCTGTTGAAGCAGACACACGGGAGGATGTTTTGCTGAGAGCAGACACGTGGTGTTTTTCTGGAAGCTGCCTGGAAAGGGGTCATGTGATGTCTTGCTAGGGATGATGCTTGAGAGAACATGTGATCTTTGAAAAGGATATAAATATGACCCAACAGACAGTGGATGTCTCTGTGTGGTATTGGTTCACCTAGCCACTCTTTCCTGATCCTCGTTTGTCATGACTTCATTGAGAGAAATGCACCAAAGAACTTCTGCTGGTGTTCCAACAGCTTCTTGCCGCTTCCACGGACTCAGCTGGCAGAGCCTTGCAGTTTCTTCTTGATCAAACTGTCATTGCTGATTTGTAAATCATGCTTATGAATGGTTCAATCTACCTCTAATGATTTGTCTAAACTGAGCTGCTAATATCCCGACAATGTAGATTAGATGTGCCACCCCCCCAAAAGAAAAGCTACTTTTAAAGAGACCTTTACCCTATTAACCTTTCTTTTCCAGTACCTTTGGTTCACGGTGGGCTAGAAGGGATGTTACAACATTTCAGTACACTCATTAAAGTAGGTTTTAAAAAATATAAGCCTACAGTCTTCTCTGACACCCCGAAGGAAATTAGTTCTCACTAGTAAAAAAATTTTTTTTTTCTTTTTGGCTTTTCGGGACAGGGTTTCTCTGTATAGCCCTGGCTGTCCTGGAACTCACTCTGTAGACCAGGCTGGCCTTGAAGTCAGAAATCCACCTGCCTCTGCCTCCCAAGTGCTTGGATTAAAGGCGTGCGCCACCACCGCCCGGTCTCACTAGTAAAATTAATTACAACAAAATGGTGCTGGTTATCTGTGTGATTGTTCACGTAACATCTCTATCTGCTGTGACATTCTAAACCACATGACTTGGTGTTCCTGTCTCACCAGTGCATTCCCAGTACCCAGCACAGTTCTGTCCCATATAAAAGGCTCAAAAAATATTTCCAGAAGTAGTCAGTGTCAAACACAAGACCTCCCCTTCTGCGTATTACCCGTCATGAGCTTGTGATTAGTGGGTGTCCGGTGGTGGTACGGGGACAGCAAAGCACACATAAGCTATACTCATTTTAAAAGGAAGTAAGAAGTACCTACAGAGCCCCATAGCATACGTGCTACATGGAACATACGTGGGTACTGAACAAATAATGATCACGGCTCACAAATGTTCTGTGTGCTGTGCTGTGCTGTGGCTTAGTCCACTAAGCACTGCTGAATGTGTTCAGTGTTTCATAAACTGGGACCAGTGGAACTGGAGCGGAAGGCACTTGGCAAAGTCACCTTGGAGGAATCAGCTGAAATCTATAAGCATATTGATCTTTCCCTTTAGGAAATCTGACTACTGACATTTGAAAAGCTCTAGTTCTACAAGAATGATCAGAGGCAAAGGTTGGCTGTCCTGAACTGCCTCCAGAAGATGCTGCTAGGCGTGGAGCACGGCTGGCTGGAGGTCACACCCATCGTGAAGATGAGAGATGGAAGGGCGTGGTGCTGTGGAATTCTGACTCTTGAAGCCTGCCGCTCTTCACTGCCACTGAGTCAGGAAAGGAGGGAGATCAGAAATGAGGATAAGTGGACTGGAAATCAGGCAGGGAAAAAGCAGACAGCAAGGGAAAGACAACGGGCCGAAGGAAGGCAGGAAGGCCAGATGCCTGATCCAGAAGATACATTTCACTGGGAGGGGAACTAGCCTTTTGGGTTGAGTTTGTCAAGTCTTTGCTAGAAGACCTGGGAATTGGTGGAGACTTAAGGACCTCCTTTCCACTCTTTACCAAACCCCTGTTACTGACAGTGGTCAGAAGGGCTGTCTTGGAAATACAAGTGTCTTGGAACAGCAAGGCCATCCAAACTTTTTTGCAAATCCATTGCCTAAATACCTTCACCTAAGGTCACCATACAACCGTTGTAAGTATGGCTAAGAATGCTAGATTAAAGAATGCCTAGAAAGAAGTCCAGGTCGGACTCCTGACACTTGCATCATAATCCCTTGGGTGACAAGTACCAAAAATGGCCCCAGAGTCAGAAATGGTCCTACCATCTTCCAATGAAAGGCCTACGTTCTTTCTTCCCACAGTGTCACAGTATACCTACTATGTGCCAGCACAATTCACTTGGCATTCTTTAAGCTTCAAAGTCATAACTGTAATCTGGCTTTAAAGCCTCCACCAAGCATAATCCTCTAGAAAAATTCTATTTCTATTACATTTTTTTGTTACCATGGCAACCACCAAGCAACACTGTGGAAAGTGTCTCAAAGGCAGCGGCAGTCTGTTAGCTCAAGTGAATCTGCAGGGAGTAGGCCATCCATGAAGGCTGGGAATAGACATCTTTTAGCAAGCTGCACCCCCACCCCCGCCAAAGCTAGGACGAACACTGTGAGATACTTGTGTTTCTCTTGGTGGGATCAAACATGAACCAGACAAGAAGATGGGCCAGTGTTCCAGGCTGCGGGCTTCCCGCAGAACAGTGCTTGGGCTAAATGTAAAGGCCACATTTATGCCCATAGTTAGCTGTGGGAGTTTTGGTTTAAACTGGGCAACCTCTCTGGGCTTCAGTGTCCTCCGTGGCAATAAGCAAGAGTTGGATGGGCCCAGACTTTCTACTGCCATCATCCTAGTAGATGGTTCTTCATTATGCCAATGACAGCCTGGATGGACAGCCAAGGCAAAGAACAAAGCAGGCAGTAGAGTGGGTGGAGCGCTCTGTTGATAGACAAGTTAGCAGAGTTCATTAGACCTCGCTTCTTAAGGTAACAGTAACATGTGTCGAGTCCTTCCCACATCCTACCGAGGATGTTTCTAACCAGTTTTCACATCATGCACCACTTGGCTTCCCTAACAGGGGTAGGGATAGCCTTAGTTCAAAGTGAGCAGATTTACCCATAGACAAGTAAATAACTCACGTTTACAAAGCTAGCCCTTTATATAGGTATGATTTGAATCTAGGTTCCTTAAACTAAGAGTCTGAAGGGGCTGGAAAAGATGGCTCTTCAGCTAGGAACACTCTTACAGGGGACTCGACTTCAGTTCCTAACATCTATACTCACAATGGGCAGCTCACACTGTAACTCCGACTCTGGGGAATCTACCCCTTCTTTCTGGCATTTGCAGGAGCCTGCACATACATATTGGTTCATATCCATGCCGCTCACCCATCCTCACCCCCACCCCTCACCCCCACTGCACTGCAACGTAGGAGAGACAGATAGAAAGGGAGACCTAGAGACAGAGAGAGAACCCACAACCTAACAATTTTTCTATCATATTTCTGATGCCTAGGTCCTCACCTAGCTCCCTGAGGATACAACCATCGGGCATGCAAGATGTGATCAATGCCCTAGACAAGTCCCCGTCATCACAGACCGTCAAACCCTTTCCTTCCTTGGTAGCTTGTAATATGAAGAAAAACCCTTGAGATCTCTTCCCTAAGCAAAACGGTTGAGGGGAAAGCCAGAAAGCATGTTGTTATGGAATAAACGATAGCAGAAAGGATACTGTTAAAATACGGAGATTGTTAAATAACTAATCTGAATTATACAACAATGCGAAGTGTGAATTATGGAGTTGATGGCGCCCTGTCAAAATAAGGAGTGTTTCCCAGGACCTAAAACACATAGGCAATTTTATCCCTATTTAAGTGAAAATTACCTTGAGTTCTTAGATGCAGAAAGGTAAAGAGTATTTGGTTATAAGTAAGAGAGAAATGAATTTAAAAATAAATATACATAGGCTTCTCTAGTACAGAAACAAAACACAGGGAACACATTAAAATGTGGTTAACCAATACCCCAGGAGTATGCAGTGAGATGAATCACTTTAAACCTTATACTTCAAAGCAGGCACTGAATGTTTAACTGTTCTCTTTATATTTTTCTAACCTCTATTGGTATATTTATTCTGACTACAAACACATTAGACTCTCCTCTGGCACCCCTATCAAGACCTGCTTGTCTTAGTCAATTCATCTTACCAAGAATAATACGATAAAAATTAATTCAAGTGATAATGTCTGTAGAATGTTTAAAGAACATTCTAAATTCTCTATTTTCTAATCAATGCTACCAGAAAACTATTTTTTTCTGTTAAAAAAATGATTAAAAACTAACTTTCTGTGTCATAATCGTAATTTCACAACCAGACAGACCCGTGTAACCAGCAACCAGATCACAAAATATATCCGGCGGTGCACACCAGCACCGTTGGGGTAACTTATTCTTCACATTGTGTGAAGGTGTGTCTCTGTATTTTTAATTGTTAATTCTGTACCAGCAGAGAGCTAAATGCTGACAGGATATTGGTATTGTCATTTCTGAGGACCATCACCGGCCTTATATTTTGTAAATATCCATCGTTCCTCGTTTGCCTAAAGGCAATCTACAATTGTATCAGAGGTTCTGATTGGTTGTCATAAAGATCTGACAGCCAATAGCTGGGCAGGAAGTGGAGGATGGAACTCCCAAGAGACAAAGGGATGCGGGAAAAGAGAGCAGGAGCAGAGATTCAGAGGTCTGACTTGGAGGGAACTGGATGGACCACAGTGGAGCAGAGAGGTCCAGAGCTAGCCACATGGCAGGGCATAGACTGGAACGGTTGGTAAAGTTTAGAGTAGCCGCGAGATTGCTGAAGACAAAAGCCTATACATTAAACTATATAGAAGCCTCTGTGTCGTTATTTATACTCATCGAGGCTTCTCTGAAAGTCCCGCTATACACTGCTCAGGAAATTAAGGTGATCGTGGATTTGGGGCCTGTCTGGGCTACATAGCAAGTTTCCTATCAGCCTTGTCTACAAAGCGAAAAGCAAGAACGAACCACTACATGTTTTTTTTGTGGTGAGGAATAGGGGCGATCAAACTCAGGGCTTTGGACAAGCTAGGCAAGCAATCTACCTAGTGAGCTACATTCCCAGGCCTTTCATGGTCATGTTGAAAACGTCGTGTGCACCAGCTTGTGCACATGCGCAGACGTGACACACCATGCCTGTGAAGTACAAAGGGTGATCTACAGAGGTTAGTAGTCTCTTTCTACCACAGGGGTTCAAATCCTTGCTCACTGAGCCAGCTTGCAGACTCCTGAGACATCTTCATTTAATCTAGGATTGTCAAGGCAACTTCTTGTGCCGTTTAAGAGCTAGTTTCATTTTTTCCTCCCCATTTAGCTCTGCAATCCCTCTGGAATTAAATGTTGAGCAGTGATATTTGGAAATGATAAAGGTACATTTTTTTTTCTTTTTTTTTCTTCTTCTTTTTTTTTTTAAATTTTTATGTATTTATTTATTATATGTAAGTACACTGTAGCTGTTTTCAGACACACCAGAAGAGGGCATGGGATCCCATTACAGATGTGAGCCACCATGTGGTTGCTGGGAATTGAACTCATGACCTCTGGAAGAGCAGTCAGTGCTCTTAACCACTGAGCCATCTCACCAGCCCGATAAAGGTACATTTTAACATGTGGTCAATTAACCTAGCAAATTTTTGTTGGCAATATAATTTTTTTCTCGATACATCAATGACTTCTTCACAAACCGGGTGTGCTTTACATGCCGGCTTTTTGATTCATTGTTTAGTTTATTTAACTTTTTGCTGACCCTGACGTTCTCTTTAAAACACATTTTGTTCCCATCACAAATCTGCCGGCTTTGATTTCCCCTTTAAACATTGGATATTCTTGGCCCTTTGCGTTTCCCTGAGAATTTTAGAATCAAATGTTACTTATTTTAAAAAAAGAAAAGCCCTAATAGCTTTTTATTGAATTAATGTTGGATTTATAGATGGACTGTTTAATTAATTAATTCTTAATTAATTAAGAGTAATAGGTAATTAATTTATAATTAGTTAAAAGTATTAGCATCGTCACCCACCGGAACTAGATGGTGAGGCTCCACTGCTAAATTTATCACACACTTTGGATGCAGGATACAGACAAATCAAACTGAAATCTTCCTCCCTGCTAGTGAACAAGCGCATAAAGCCAGAAGGCGCTGTGCAGGTTATTTTGGGAAGAAAGGTATCAACATCCTTAATATAGTAGCTTGAATGAGAAATGCCCCCATAGGCTCAAACATTTGAACACAATCCACGGCTGACGGTGCTGTTCGAGGAGGTTTAGGGAATAGGGCCTTGACAAAGGAAGGGTGTCACTGGTGATGGGCTTTGGGAATAAAAAGTACTGCTTCCTTCTAATTTGCTCTCTCTGCTTTATCTTTATGCTTCAAGATGTGAGCTCTCTGCACCTAACCCTGCAGAGACTTGACATGCCAGGGTAGGGGGATACCCAGGGAGGAGGCCCAGCCCCTTAGAGGAGAAGACGAGGGGGGATGGGGCGAGGAGCTATGTGAGGGGGTGGGTGGGAAGGGGGGCAGCAATCGGGATGGAAAATAAAGAAATAAATAATTTAATGGAAAAATAAAATAGGAACTACATATATGCATACATATACATTACATGCATATACATTTCATATGTATCATATACATCATATGCAAATACGTATACATTATATACATGATGTCTGTCCCAATGCCTGTCGCTGTGCCTGACGCCATACCTGCCACATTGGCTGCCCTTTGTCGTCCTTACCATCATGGACTCTAACCCTCTGGAACCACAAGCCCAAATAAACCCTTCATTCTGCGAGTGGCTTTCCTCTCGATGTTTTAGCATAATACAAAGTCACGAATACCCTGACTCAGCTGTGGACTTTACAGAAATCTGTCAAGCACAATGCACCCACTGCTGTCCTGATTGTACCAGGTTAACCAACCCCTTTCTGATTGGATTAGATTTGAGGCCTGCACCACTGGGAGGTATACATTCTCAGTATTGTCAGCTTGCTCCAATGCTTCTGGTTGCAGGGATCAGCTGTAGATACAGATCAGTGTTCTTCTGATGGTACACAAAACAGACATGGAGCCAAACTGCCTTCTGCCTTCTAAATATTTATGTTTCTATCCTAGAGTTGTGCTGCTCTGAGCCTTGGCCAGAGAAGCTTCCCCTTTTACCTCCTAAGACCCATACACTGAAAACAGTGAAAGCTGGGGAAAAACGGGTTGGGAAGAAGAGGTCAGCAAGAGTAGAAGGGGTACACAGAGGAGAGTTTGGGGTGACTACTCTCACAGTGTATCATAGCCATCCATGAAATTGTCATTAAACAAAAGATACTGAAATCTTTACCATTTTTAACTTTCTAAGAACTAAAATTTTAGTAATTTTAATCACTAAATCCGTATTGGGTGTGGCAATGCACACCTTTCATTCCCAACACTTGGGAGGCAGAGGCAGGTAGGTCTCTGAGTTTGGGACCAGCCTGGTCTACATAGTGAGTTTCAGGCCAGCCAAGAAAACACAGTGAGACCCTGTTTCAAACAGACAAGCAAATATTTGCATTTGTTAGTGTCAACATTGCAACAAAGTGATTATTTTTTGGTAGAAATAACCAAATATGAGTTTTACTTTGATACTCTTCATTGTGTGGTTTAAAAGCTAACTTTCAGGACTGGGGTTGTTCCTCAGTGGTAGAGTGACTACCTAATATGGGTGAGGACCTAGTTTGAGGAGAAATCTCCAGGACAGGTAGAAACGTAAGGGAATAAAATGATTTTTTTTGTTTGTTTGTTTCTGGATGATATGGGAAAATTTCAATTAAGAATTGGAGAGGTAGTTTCCTGGTTAGTTTCAGCTGTCAGCTTGTCACAGCTGGAGTCATCTGAGCCACTGTCAGTTTGAGTGATTGTCCAGATCAGATTGTGCCAGTCGAGTGGAGCCTCTAACTCCAGCTCCGTTGAATCTGACGCCCCCTACTGGACAGTGTCAGCACTACACTCACATGCACATACACATGCAGAGACAAGCACACACGTGCAGGATTTTTAAAAAATAATAAAAATACATACTTGAAAAATAATGACCTCGCATGAGGTCATGTTGTAGATCCAATTATGAGATCAAATAGTTTGCAGATTATTTCCTATTTTCTTACCATGATGATGATGCTCTTGAATAATGACGGCATGATTTCTTCCAGATGCAATATCCTTTAAAAATATATTGGGATGGCTAGAACCCCGTATTAAATGTTGAATGCGTGCATGATAGCTAGGATCCATGCCAATTTCAGTCCATGTAGAAAGATTGTCAAGATTTCACCATTGGATGTGATATACCATAGGCGTTTTAGAATCTTCTTTTATTTATTTTTTTAACCGTTCAGGAATAGGAATGTAGCTCAGTTGCACACATCTTTGGGATCCATCCTCAGCACCAACTGAACCTAGTGTGGTGGCACATGCCTGTAGTCTGAGCACAAAGAGATAGCAGTAGTAGGGTCAGAAGTTCAAGGCTATCCTCAGCTACACAACCAATTTGGGCTAGCCTGAGATACATAAGAGAAAAAAAAATTGTTCTCCTTTAGTCCTAGTTTGCCAAGAATTAAGGAAAACAGGATTACAGAGAGGGACAAATTTTGTCTAACTGTATTTCTTTCTACATTTTAGATTTTTGTACATAACCTGTCCCTTTGTCCTGGTAGTGAGGTTGTGTTTTTGTTTTTTGTTTTTTTTTGTTTTTTGTTTTTTGTTTTAATGTTAACTCAGCCTAGCACTCCTAGGATGACTTCAAACTATTCATTGTTAAGACTCATTTGTCTAATATGTCATTACATATTTTTATCTCTATGATATTTATGAGAGATTGATGTACAACTCTCTTTTTATTGAAGTTGCATTTGTCTCATAAAGCCAGAAGGAGAAAAACAATTTTCTCTGTATTTTTTTTTTCAAAAAAAAAAAAAAAAAGCTTACACAAGTCTTGAATTACTTCTTATAGGTTGTTTTTAGTGGAATTTACCAGTAATCCCCTGTGATCCTAGACTTTCCATCTGAGATTTCCAGGTAAGTGCTTTTCATGCATGCTAAACTGTTCTCTTTCAATGCTCACAGTTTGTTAGCTTTCATTTTTCTATGGATTTTCCATTTCCCCCCAACAGGCAAATTAATTCATGCTAAAATGTTCCTGTCTTCATATCATCGTTAGGTTTCCTGGATTATTTTTTATTGCTGCTTAGTCATGTGTGCATGTATACATGTGTGCGTGTGTGCGTGTGTTTGTGTGTACATGTGTGTGTGCATGTGTGTGTGTGTTTCTATGTTTGTGTATGATATGTGTAGGAGCACACAGCACTGAAATAGTAACTCATATACTGAGCCTTTGGGATCAGACTGGTGGGGAAAATAGAATAGAAATCAAAGAAGGTATTGGTGAAAGTGAGTTTCCTTTGAGACCTGGGTGGTGGCTGCTGGGGGGGGGGGAGAGGGAGAGGGGAGAGGGGGAGACACAGAGACATAGAGGAGACAGGAGACACGGAGACACGAAGAGACAGAGACGGAGACAAGTACTGGGAAGCTTAACATATTGTTGCCCGGTTAGCATGGGAAATGTAAAATACTTTTAAGCCAAGTAGTTAAAGAAGTTCCTTGGCTTCTGCTTGCCACTCCTGCTGCAACAGACAAGCACAGAGAGAAGCTGCAAGAACTGGAAAGAATTCGGAACCAGTAGGTGCTAGTTTCGAAACCAAAGGCAGTTCTCAGTCCAAGGTTTTACAGATGGCAAACAATGTTGAGGTTAAGAAATAACTTTCAGGCACATATCAATCAATCAAGAGCCCTCGCCAAAAAGAAAAAAAAAGTGATCTCAAGATGAAGCAGATGGTAGAATCTGTCAATTTCTTTGTGAAGAGTTTAGAAAAGTCTGAAGCAATGCCCCCACCCCACCCCCAGGGGATTGTTCTGGGAGAGAAAAAGTTCCACAAGAATTTGAAAACTATACCTCACCAGCCTCAGAAGCCCAAGGCTGAGAAGATTTTCCAAAGAAGACGTTGATGAGTATAGCTTCTCGTTCACACATGCCAGTGAGACACAGACCAAAAAAATGTAAAAGGAATTACACTAAATGAAATTGTCCCTGGGCAGAAAGAGATCAAGACATCAACAAAATGACAGGAATTCAGACAACGCATCAAGACAGCAGGGAACTAGGGATCCATAGAGTAGATCAAAGACAGAACAATACCAATACCTCTCAGAGTAGACCAGAAAGGATAGAACGATAAATCCAGAGAATCCAGCAAAGATGGGGTCGAACTAAGAGTCCAGAGAGCTGACCAAAAGCCATACAGAATAATTAGCAGGCAGCGCTGGAACTGAATTTGATAACGTGTTGAGCTATAGACTTCAAGATCCCCGGGTACCTAAGATTTCTACCTTCTTGTCTTCCTCTTTTCTCCTGGGAGGGCTCACATCAGTTATACTATTGCAGGTTGTGTGTTTAAGAAGCCTAGAACCACCCCCATTGTCCCGCGGGTACCCTGATCAACAGGAATGACTCTAAAAGCTGTATGAGAGGAAGCGCCACCTCACATCCAGGAGCCCCACCTGCCCCTGCTTCCTGTGATGTTTAAACAGTCTGAGATGGGCCCGGTTTAAAATTAGATGTTCGATTACGGAAGTATCACAGGACTCCTTAGTCATAGACCGCAATGAACAGGTCGGGGCTACTCTGGACGGGACACAAAAAATGTGAGATATCATTTATCTCGGGGTTTCCTTTACTGTTATAAAACACCATAACCAAAAACAACGTAGGGAGGAAAGGATTTATTTCAGCTTACAACTCCCAGGTCATACCGCATCAGGGAGGGAAATCATGACAGGAACTCACTACAAGAACTGAAGCAGAGGCCTTGGAAGAGTGGTGCTTACTGCTTTGTTCTAGACTTGCTCAGTTTGTTTTTTTATAGCACTCAGAACCACCTTCCAGAGAGGAACCACCCACTGTGGACTGGACCTTGCCCCATTGGTCGAAGTTTGATCTGTTGCTATGTATTGTAAATACTGGCTCCCCAAGATCTGGTTGCCCCCCAGGCATGAGGAGATCTTCACAAACACCAAGTGATGTTATGTAACCTTGTTCCCCTCCACTTATCCCTGAATGGTCAAAAAAAAAAAAAAAAATGCCAACAGCTTGTAGCTGGGCAGATCAGAGGTAGGTAGGGGTTCGGTTCCGGGCTTGGGGTCTGAGGTAGAGACCACGAGGAGGGAAGGAGAGAGGAAGATGCCATGGGATAGGTGGATCTTGAGCACATGATCTGGAAGGCTAGCCAATTGGAGTAGGAGCAGCCCAAGGGGAACGTGGCAAATTATATCTCAGGGTTATTTATTGACAGGGAAGTAGACAAAATAACTTAGAGGGTTGATATCTGCTCCGCTCTGGTGCTTTTAAGACTTATTAAATATAAAGGTTTTGTGTCTTTTTTTTTGAGAAATAACTAATCTAAGATGGGGAAGAAGCCCTAATTAATATTTAACCATCAATCACTAATTAAGAAAATACACTATATGCCGGGCGGTGGCGGCGCACGCCTTTAATCCCAGCTCTTGGGAGGCAGAGGCAGGCGGATTTCTGAGTTCGAGAGTTCGAGGCCAGCCTGGTCTACAGAGTGAGTTCCAGGACAGCCAAGGCTATACAGAAAAACCCTGTCTCGAAAAACCAAAAAAAAAAAAAAAAAAAGAAAGAAAGAAAGAAAAAAGAAAAGAAAATGCACTATAGACTGTCTTACAGGCCAATCCTATGGAGGCGTTCTCTTAGTTAAGATGCCTTCTTCCCAGATGACTGTTGCTTGTGACAAGTTGACATAAGTCTAGCCAGCACAATGCCCTTTACACGCTGAGCAGGTTGTTCATAGCTGTGACTCCAGAGAGAAGGAGGAGCTGATGGTGGAATCCCTACCATTCTCCAGCTCTTGGTCTGGAGGCACTTCCCAGGCTGCAGAACAGAAAAGAGAACCTCCGATTACTGATTATGAACGAGACATGGTGTTGGTCGAGATTGTTAGAATGTACAGACAGAAGGTCCAGAGAAGACAGGACGGAACAGAAAGCGTTAACAATTAGGTTGAGTTTCATATAAGACCAGGTGAATGGATGACCAAACTACACAAACAAGAGAAAATCTGGTTGCTGGAAACTTCAAACCCCTCCCCACTCATAGAAGAGTAGATGAGAGTTTTCACTTCACACTTTCAGAATGGGGTAAAAAAAAATCTATCTGAATACTCGGGGTATTCATTACTAAGAGCAAAATTATTAAGTCTTAAGAGTGAGACTGGGCTGCCCACCGCGTAGAGCTTACTGTGAGCTACTCTGATGAAGTAATAGGTATTTAACTAGCCGTGCTGACCAGGAAGCAATCTTGGCAACTGGCTGAGCAAATTGAGACACACTTTAAAGAAGCGTAAGAAAGCTTATTAATTATTTTTTGTTGATATAATAAAATGGCATAACCAAAACAACTTATGGAAGAAAGAGTTTACTTGGTTTCTTTTTTCCAGAAGGAGATTCCCCGATGGTAGAGGACACATGTCAGCAGGCAGCTGGAGCCATTGGGAACACGCAACAGACACATATTCCAAGTACTACCATTTCTTTTTCAGACTTCATTTAATCATAGGGAGAAACTAAATTCCAGATCTCAGACCCTGGAGGAGCTGGGAACTTCCCTATAGCTTGGCAGCTTCTGTTGTAAACTGTTGTCTGAGTCCAGCCATCTCAAGGACAAATTCTCCATCTTGCTGGTGGGGCCAAACAAGTTCATGTCTCCACATCCAGGAAAGAACACCTATCTCACATCTCCAAATGTTTCCTTAATTGTCTCTTAACTTGTAAAAAGTATAGAAATTGCTGTTATCTAAATCAAGCTGTGTAATTCGTAAGAACATATAACCAATTGCCTATTGTGCCCTAATTAACTACAGGCAGCTGGCCTCCTCTTTTGTCCCCTTGTCACTCTGAGCTCTGGACATAATGTCTAGAAGATGAATGAAAGATCCGGAAGCCAGGTGCCCTGGAGATTGCCCATCTCCAACGAGTACTTCCTATGCTTAACCCATAATGTCAAGATGCAATTGGATATAACACTGCAGCTCCCTCCAGCTCCCCCTAGCTTTGTGTTTCCGTCCTTTAAAAAACGTTGCACAATCTCCCTTTGGTCATACCGTTCAGATCCTGAATCGGCCTCCTCCCTGAACGCTCAGAAAATAAAGCTTGCATTTTTAAAGCTTCTGTCTCTGAAGTGAGTTTTCTTGAACTCAACAGAGCAAGAAGCTGAGCGATGACATCTTCAGGCACAGGAAGGAAGCAGCGAGAGCAAACTGGAAGGAGTGGGGCAGGGTTATAAACTCCCACAGCCCTCTCTCAGTGGTAAGATTCTTCTCTCAAGGCCATTATCTCTTAAAGGTTCCATAACTGTTCCTAAACAGCGCCACCAAGTGGGGACTAAGTGCTCATGTACCTAAGCCTATGGGGGACCATCTTCTGGGTCCAGGGTCTGCCATTTTTTTTTCTTCAGATTGCAGCAGTACCGTGTGCCAGAGGAATGTGTTCAGAAGCAAATAGCAGCACACAGTCCTCCAGAGACCTTGCAGCCCAGCTCCCGCGCGGGCTGGAAGGTTGCCTCTCCGACAAGAGCTCCTTGAACAAGACTGTCTTTTATTGAGTGTGTCCTTAGATGTCTTTCCATGTTCTCCTTATGAGTCACTAGGTCGATCTTGCTGCTTTTAAAATTCTCTTCTCTTTGAGAGACTAACATTGACGGATTGGGTGTGGAATCATTAAATGTCGTCTGCTTGGGATTTGTTGAGCTTCGCATTTGTTGCTTAACATTTTCCCAGCAATTTTTGAGACATTATTGCTTTGATTTCCTTGACACGTGGTCTCTACCACACCAACCAATCCTGCACCTCACTCCCAGGAATCCAACGTTGTGGACTTGATTTTGACTCACGGGCTTCTGAGACTATTTACTTTTCTGTATTCTTTTTATCCTTGGGTCTGCACAACCAGATGGACTTTGTTGGGGTTTCATGGCTCATCAATTTTTTTAAGTTAATTTTATTTTTTTAATTGTGTTCGTGCTAGGGTATATGTGTGTTTACATGTATGTGCATGTCCACAGAGGCCAGAAGATAGCATCGGGTTCTCTGGAGCTGGTGTCACAGGTAGTTATGGGCCATTCCTTTTAGATGCTGGGAACTGAACTTGGGTCCTCCGCCAAAGTAATATGTACTCTTAACCTCTGAGTCCTTTCTCCAGCCCCTAACTAATGTCTTATAAACTGCTCTGTAAGACTAATGTCTTATAAACGACAGTGTATCTGGCCTTTGCTCTGTTTTGCATTGAAAACATTATCTTGACAAAACACGTTCTCAGCCTGTAAGTCACGTCACCATCTCCACTGTGTGAGCGCTGTTTCCAGTGTCTAGGTCCCCTTTGATCATCTTAAGTGTCATCTGTTTGCATTCGGTACGTTGCTACCCAGAATAAGAACTACATTTCTAACATCCTCTCAGCTGAGTGTGGATATTTGGTTCACATCGGAATGTAAGTGGAGCTTTATGAACAACTTCCTGGTTTCCTCTCTGAAGGGAAAGGATTGGCTCTCTCCTCTCTTCCCACCTTCTCATTGGTCAGAATATACCTGAACCATCCTCAGCCAGGCGCTTCCTTGACTAAAGCAGGCAGCACCTTCAGGAAGGAGGAATACAGACTGAGAATCCGAAGTGGGAGCCGCTACATTTAAATACAGGTTAGCACATTAGAAGCCTTTACCTGCTGTCTTGAAACTTGTTGCTATGGGAACAGAATCAGTCCTGTTGGCTTAAAGGTAGTCTGTCTGAGCTTTCACATTGCTGTGGCAGAGGTGAGTCCTTGCAAGTGAGATTTCATTTCACCCTATGGTAGCTCCTGGGGCCACCATAACAAATTGCCCACAGATTGGATGAATAAAGTCACAGAAATGAATTTGTTTTTCCATACATAACTCGAAGTCCAAGAGTCAAGAGTTAAGGTATCCACAGGACTCCAGGGTATCCTGTACCCTCTTTCAGCCTCCACAGACACCCATCCACATGTATAAACTCGCACACACACACAATACATATATACACACACATGTACACACATGCATACAAACACACACAAGTACACACATGTACACATACATATACACACATGTATGCACACAAAATGCATGCACAAAACACGTGTACACACATGCACATGCATATATACATATGTATGCATAAATGAACACACATGCACACACAAACACACATGTACACACATGTCCATTCATGTTCGCACACACATGTACACACGTGCACACACACACATCTTGAAAACATCTTCATGGAGTAAGACAAAGATTCCTTCTCATTAACTTGTCAAGATGAAAGTGCTCCAGTGATATTCCTTACAACCGTGCTATGGTGTGCTTCAGTCAACTACTATTTATCTCTTGTTTGTCCTTCCTTTTCAGAAATACTAATCAGCATTCAAGTCATTCCTTCCTGACGAACAAGCGCTTATTCATACACTTCCTGGGTGTTGGAGATCCAGTTTATCTGTGGAGAAGATCGCACTCTAAGGAAGTGACTCACATGTTTAAGCTGCATGATAACATAAGCAAAGCAAGCTCAAGTCTCTGAGTGGAAAACTTACCAGACAGCAAAAATCTTCTGCCTCTATTTCAAAGGTTCTCAACTTGTAGGTTATGACTCTTTAAGGTTCTCAACTGGTGGGTCATGACCTCTAGGGAAGACTGAACAACCTTCTCACAGGGCCACCTACAGATATCCTGACTATCCAATATTTACCTAACAGTTTATAACAGGAACAAAATTACAGTAGTGAAGCAGCAATGAAAATAATTTTATGGTTGAGGGTCACCGCCACGTGAAGAACCGTATTAAAGGATCGCAGCTTTAGGAAGATTGGGAACCACCGCCCTATTCGAAACACATGCTCAGATACTAAACAATTCATTTTTAATAGCTTTATTACATGAATTTATTTATTTTGTGTACATATGTGTGTGGGTGCACATGTCAGGCAAGTGAACGAAGGATAAAGAAAACTTTCTGGAATTGGTTCTCTCTTGTTTGGGTTGCTTTGTTTTCTTTTGGGTTCGTTTGTTTGTTTATTTGTTTGTTTGTTTTCCAGACAGGGTTTCTCTGTGTAGCCCTGGCTGTCTTGGGACTTACTCTGTAGACCAGGCTGGCCTTGAACTCATCTGCCGGCCTCTGCCTCCTGAGTGCTAAGGTTAGATGTGTGAGCTCTCACTGCCTGACCAATCCGTGTGGGCCACAGAGATTGAATGTAAATTGTCAGAGTTAGTGGCCAAGGCCGTTACCCAATGATCCATGCATTGACCTGATTGTCTACTTTTCTACTTATGTCTTCCTTTCTTTTTTTCTTTTTTCTTTCTTTCTTTCTTTTTTTGTTTTTTTTTTTGTTTTGTTTTTTGTTTTTTGTTTTTTTTTTTGAGACAGGGTTTCTCTTTATAGCCCAGGCTGTCCTGGAACTCACTCTGCAGACCAGGCTGGCCTCGAACTGTCGAACTCAGAAATCTGCCTGCCTCTGCCTCCCAAGTGCTGGGATTAAAGGCGTGTGCCACCACCGCTCAGCGTATATATCTTATTTTATCTCCTGCTTACTCGAATCGATGATCTATATAATACCTGTCTTAAAACAACACAAACAAATGGTTTTTTTCATTGCTGAATGTCAAACTGAAGATGTCCCCCTATGCTAGGCAAATACGCTACCCTAAGCTACACCCCCCAAACTGAGTATATAAACTTCTTGTCCTGAATTAAGGTTCAATAGTGAGGACTAATGATCCAGACCCTTAATTCTAGACCTCTCTGAGATAACTGAAATAAAGGATTCATAAACAGAATACAGGAGAGATGCTGTATCGACTGGGCATGGAAAAGCCAGTCCGTGGAACTGGATTTTTACTTTGATTAGTTTTTACTTATTGACATGTAAATAAATTTGACATTCTGATCTCACCTGGCTTATGGTTACAATGTAGTCACTACATGACATTGGACTTTACCCTGATGAAAAGAACAATCTCTGAAAAAACCTACCCCCAGATTGTATCTTTTTTCATATGTATCCTCCTTTGGAGTCCAGAAAACTTAACCTACATGCTCAAAACTGACATATACCCTATGGATGATTTCATGTCCAGACCCTAGAGGCAAAAGGAACATACCGTACCCCACTGTACCCTACCACCGTTCTCTTCCAGTAAATACATATGAATCTAGAAATCACTAATCCTAGAATGCAATGCTACCTTGAGTGGGTTTTAAATCCCCTAGGAGACACACCATCACTAAGTGAAGGCATTTTCAGGGAGGTGTGGCTGAGGATAAAAGCCCCTGAATGTGGGTAACACCACCCCATAGATCAGGATCTCCAGACTAAATGCAAACAGTGAAAAGATGAAGACAAACTGAGCCCCAGCAGCCTCATCGGGCTCAGTTTTCCAACTGCGCATGCGTAGTGACCTGCTGCCACGTCTTCTGTCCATGATCTGCGTGAACATTCTCTCAAATTATGAGCTAAACTAAGTCCTTCCTTCCAGAAGCTCCTTTTAGCAGGCACATTTTTTGCCACAGCAATGAGAAAAATTAACTAATACAAGCAGCAAACAAACAAACAAACAAAACAATCACCCTGCCCTCCCGCCTTTTCTTCCAAGTCTATCGCGAGCTTGAGACAAAACTTGTTACAACAGGAATTCCAGGGAGCTAGAATTTGCATCGTATTTAAAGTTGAACTCAAGCTTATAAGCATGAATATTTTGTTGCCCAAACTCTTTTATACCATGAAAATAACTTGCCTGTGTGACTTTTTTAACCACTTGGACCGCATGTTGGGCAAGCTGTCTTAAAAAAAAAAAAACAGAAAACAAAATAAAACAAACAGGGGGGAAAAAACAGCTGAGGAATGTTTAGTAAACTATAGTAAATATCACAGTAAAATATCAGACACTTCAACCATGAATACCACATGATAATTTTCCCAAATTAATCCCATTTCCTTAATTACCAAATTAATCATTTAATATTATTAAGCAAATATGGGGCAAGATTAAAATGATGGTGTTTATTTCCTTATGCATTACTTTAAAAATATTTATTGAAAACAGCCTAACGCTGTTCTTGGGGAATGCAAGATTATGGTTGAGAGCTCATTCAGTGGCACAGCAACCAGGCTGCAAACTTTCAAGAGCGTCCTTTGTCATTTTTGTTGTGAGCCCAGCCTTTAACAGCTGAGCCCCCCCCCCCCAGCCCTCAAATACTTAAAAACAATTGCTACCACCTGAAGTCAACATCGATGTTTTGATGAGTAAAGACGTCATTTTCTTATCTCCTGACAGTGAACCATGATGTTTCAACAATCAAAGGACAAATGACTCTTTCAAGTACTCTTCTACTAGACAGAAATTCTTGCTTTCTTCCAAGAAAGGCGTGGCTGAAAATGAAATTGTTTATTGTTTCCACTGCCTAGGGAGCCTCAAAGGCTACCTCTGGAATCCAGCAAATTGAGGCAAACCAACATATTGTCCAACCTCTTAAAGATCTGATTAAAATAGGAACTGATGTTTATTCTCAACTTCCTGTTCACAGACTTTTATTATGGGTAACCGTCTCCAAAGATTTCCTCCCAGGTCCTCTCCTGGTGGATGTTAGACTAACTGGGTGGTAGTGGTATCGTAGTGTTTTTAAAGAGTAGGTTTCTGGATCCCCAGTCCAGAGTGATTTCAGCAAGGGAGGAAGTAGAAAGTCACTGGAAAGCTACCACTGCCGAAGGATCCGTGGTGTCACTCGTCGCTGAGTGGAGCAGGTGGGACCTAGTGAGCATCTGGCTCAGGAGGTGGTTGCCGTTTCAGTTCTTGGAGGACCATCAAGACATGAATTTGAACATGGCATTGTGTGTAAATTCTGGTGTGAGGCTTGTAATAGGAAGGTCTCTGGGATCACCTCAGACAAGGCAGTGGAAGAGGGCGGGACTGACCTCCCTCCTGGACACGGCTCCTTTCTGCCTCCTTGTTGAGGTCCTTCTTCTATTTTGTTTGGAAATATATTTCTACTGTTCGAGTGTGGGCTCTGAGAGATCAGTCATCTAAAAGTGGGGACATAATGTAGCTAACATCCATGCTTGACATGTTTATCGCAAAACCTTAGGAGCCAGACCTCGGTTCTAAGTGCAAGATATAAAAACACTTGGGGGTTGAGTGTTTATTCTTTTTCTTTCAGTTGAGAGGTATTTGTCCTCCAGGCATGGATTTTTCAGGTGTTTTATGAGCTCTGAAGACAAATTGAGCTCCAATACCTGAACTCCCGAGATATCTGGGACAGATCAGAAGCTCTGCTATCAAGGGTTCCAATGATGCTGAGCTTATAACAGCTTAAACCGACTAGGGATGCTACCCAACACTGAAGGTCATGCATCCTCGTCCTCCTAGTTTCCTGGACCTTTTCCTTCTTGGAGCCTTGACCTACCAAGTGAGACCCTGACCGCCTCTGAGTTTGCCTTGCTGGCAAGGCCTGGAAGGGTATCGGGTTATCAGTCCCTGCAGATACAAGTCTCTCTCAGTCAGCCATCCCCGCCAAGGATATAGGCATGTGAGCGAAGCTGCTCTCAGCCTTCCAGACAAGCTCATTTCCAGTTAAATACCATCAGCAGACAGAGAGAAACCAAATGAACCCAGAGAAACCTTGCTGAGTTGTTAACCCTCACGCTCATGAAGGGCTGTTACAAACAGCACGTTAGATAGTCATTGCTCCATACAGTGGGACAATCCTGGGCCTGCCAGTGATATAAATAACGACACGGAGGCTTGTTAATATTTTAAAGCTCAGGCCTTTTGCTGGGCAATCTCTTGACTAGTCTGACTAATCCCGGCCCTACATCTACCCACGTGGTCAGATCTACATCTCCGCTCGTCCATTCATCTCTATGTCCTCTGGCTGAACCCCCTTTCTCTGATTCTTCTCCCAGCGTGTCTCTGTCTCTGTCTCTGTCTCTGTCTCTGTCTCTGTCTCTGTCTCTGCCTTGCTCTCTCTGTCTCTCTCTGTCTCTTTCTCTGCCTCTCCCCTCTCCTCCCCTCTCCCC
>NW_021604786.1:5512800-5547416 GCF_004785775.1 Grammomys surdaster | reverse complement strand
CCTCTCCCCTCTCCTCCCCTCTCCCCTTTCCCCTCTCCCCTCTCCCCTCTCCCCTCTCTGCCTGGAAGATCCACCTTCCACTTCCTGCTCAGCTATTGGCCATCAGATCTTGATTACAGCCAATCAGAAACAAGTCTAGACCGCCTTAGGCAGGTGAGGAAGAACTAATATTATCAAGAACCCAGTGATGGGCATAGAACGGCAATACCAAGATCCTGCTGACACTTAGCTCTCTGTGAGGACAGAATTAACAACTGAATATACAAAGACACATCTTTGCACAGTGTACCGGAATAGCTCCACACAGTGTCAGGAGGCAAGAGAGCGGGATCAGACAGAAAGGCAACTGAATCACAAATTCATGGTGGTTTGTTCTTTTACCACAAGACTTTTTTCCTTTTTGTTGTGAAATTTTCAGACTAGGACTGGAGAAGGAAGGCAAGGGGAGGGAAGGGGAAGGGGAGAGGGGGAAGGAGGGGGAGGGGGAGGGGGAGAGGGAGAGGGAGAGGGAGAGGGAGAGGGAGAGGGAGAGGGAGAGGGAGAGGGAGAGGGAGAGAGGGAGGGACAGGGACAGGGACAGGGCGGAGAGGGGGACAGGGACAGGGTGGAGAGGGAGAGGGACAGGGACAGGGACAGGGAGAGGGACAGGGAGGAGAGGGAGGAAAGGGAAAGGGAGAGAGAGTGTCTTGGATACTAGGGTAGCTCAATAAGGAAAGACCAGAGTTAGGTCTCTACCCAGTCCAGCTAGAGTTACACAGTGAGGCCCTGTCCAAAATGGAGAAAAAGAAAGCAACACACAGAATAAACCGTAAAACCATGACTGAGTCACCCTCTCTCCATTAGACAGCAGGGTCACACACAAAAGGGCACAGAGCAAGCTGCGGTGTGTCAAATTGCCAAGACACAGGTAAGGAAGAGAATTTGCCTCTTGGTGGTTTTCTTCAGCTTTGTCTAGGGAGCGCTGCAGGATACTGGGATGTGCCTTGCTTTCCAGGGAGCATCGAACACAAAACTCCATCCATCAGGAGATCAAACCGGACCCAAGTGGGAATGGGCGATACGTTTCAAAACAGGAATATGTTGTTTTGGGGGATCTGTGGAGGTGGGCAGCAATGAATCAAGATGCCTCAAGTGGCCACCGAAATCCAGTCTTCCAGGCGCGTCAGCTGCAGAACCCACAAAACCAAGTAGCTGCCGCTCACCAGCTGACACCCCGCAGTCTTCGGGGCTTTTTTTTCCCCCAAAGGTGCAAAAGGGATATTTTAAACGTTCTATTTTCACGTTCACTTAAATAGATGAAGGGCCTGCTTCAAGTTTTGAAGATCCAAGCTGTGAGAACAATCTTTTGAATTCATCCTCTTCTTTTAAATGACTCCAATTTTGGTAAATTCATCTGCAATTCATCCACAAACGTTACATTTTATGGCTCCTAATTTAAACTAGAAATGTGGGTATTTTTTTTTCCTTCGTTCATTGGAGAAAGCTCATTTCTCTGGCATTGTTAACGTGGAGTAACGTCGTATAACAAACTGAAATTCTCATGAGAATTCATTTTTTTGTATTCTACATGAATGACTGGTTTTCACATCTATGAAATGTAAACAGAAATAGCTCACACAAACATCTCCTGATGAGTTTAATCACCGTGGCTCTAGTGACACAGGCAATACAGTCACCAGACTTTCTCTCATTGTCTACATAATAGAAATAAATCATGACAATATTGGACTGGGCTTCTGCTAAGCACTGGAAAAACTGTAAAAAGCCTTCAAAAGTAATCTTCTTTGTGAGTCTTTTTTTTTTAAACTTCAATTTTCTTTTCCTGTGTTCGTGTGGGGCCTACAAGATGGCTCAGCCAATAAAGACATTTGCTGCCAGACCTTATGACCTGGATTTAGTTACTGAGACCCCCAAGGCAGCAGATATGACCTCTGCCCAGGCACTACGGTGCACATGCATGAACACACACGTGAAAAAAATTTTAAATTAATATGCATCTTGACATATGCTTATTTTTCTTCTCAAAAGAAAGATGATTTTTTTTTCTGACTCCGGTTAGACGTGTTATATACGATCTCCCCTTGGATAGGAAAGAGGGATGGGATGAGGAACTGTGGGAGGACGGGCCAGAAGGGAGGTAATGACTGGACTATAAATAATAATAATAATAATAATAATAATAACAACAATAATAATAATAGAAGTTATATATCGATATGTGCATGCACGCATGTGTGTTTGCCTGTGCGTGTGTGTGTGCGTGTGCGTGTGCGTGTGTGTGTGTTTATGAGTGCTTAGTCTGTGCATGTAGGTGTGGAGGCCAGAGGTAGATGCTGAGTTGTCTTTCTCTACTTAATTTTTAAGATATGGTCCCTCACTGAGCCTCACGCAGCTCCCATTTGATTAATTTGGCTGGCCAGCAAGCTCCTCAGGGTTCCTCTCTTCCCCAAGGTTCTGAGATTCTGAAAGCACCTTCACCCTGCCTTTATGTAAATATTGGGGGAGGGGTAAACACTCAGGACCTCATCCTCTTGTATATAGCAAGCATTTCACCACTGTGCCGTCTCGTCAGCGCGTGCACATCTTAAGACAGTGTTCCTAACGATCTCCCACACCAGAGCCCGCCCCAGGACAGCAGGGACGACGGGAAGCAACGGCTATGCGTAAGCTTTGTTTTGGTTGGATTTTCTGAATGGCGAAGGTCAGCTAGAAACCGAGGCTGAGGATATTTGTCAATTTTACAACCACAGTATTGGGATAAAACCAGGATTCAACTCATTTAAAGTCCTGAACCCTACCCCCTCTCACGGAAGGAGAAAAGACAAGCGTTCAGGGTCTTGTGCTTATTATTGAATGAATGGGTAGCCTAAGAGTGAAAACTCATTCATTCATTCATTCGTTCGTTCGTTCGTTCGTTCGTTCGTTCGTTCTCTGGCACTTTATTGGATCTCGTCCTTTAAATCACAGTACTCACTACCATCGGGAATTGCATACATTGATTATTTTTTTGTCCGTTTCTTAATGCTGGATACCACTGTGTCCCACTGAGAGAACATCCCAGCATCTCCTGCAGAGTGGAAATTCAATGCATATTTGTTGAGTACAGTAAACACTACAGACATTCTTTTCCCATTCTGTCTTCTATCCTTAAGCACTAGTAGGATCAAAAAGCCTGTTTACCCTCAGGAGGGAGTGGCACTGGGCAAATGACTCAGCCACTCAGGGACATAGGATCCCCGTCTCTCAAGAACTGACCCCCTCTCTCAGGACCACCCAGCTGACATTTATTCTCAAATATTAGCTGTTTGTTGCATTCAGAAGTTGCTCCCAATAGAATCTGACATATCCTGTAGTTGACTCTGCAGAGGGAAATTAGCATTTGGAATCCTTTGCTTGCTAGACACTTTTGTTGGTTTTAAACATGTTTTAGTCGTTTTTGTGAGGTGTGTGTGTTGGGCATACTCACTGTGTATCCAGGGCTAGCCTGGAACTGCTGTGTAGACCAGGCTAGTTTTAACTCAAAGAGATCTACCTGCCTCTGCCTCCCAAGTGCTGGAAATTAGTCATAAGAAACCACGTACTTGATATAAAATTCAAACAAATATAACTCTTTTGTGAGTCTGGTTCTACTGTCTTTTCTCTTTCTTTTTTTGCTTTGTTTTGTTTGTTTGGGTTGGGTTTTGTTCTTGCTTGTTTTATGTTTTGAGACAGGGTTTCTCTGTATAGCCTTGGCTGTCCTAGAACTCACTCTGTAGACCAGGCTGGACTTGAACTCAGAGATCTGTCTGCCTCTGCCTCCTGAGTGCTGGGATTAAAGGCATGCACCACCACTGCCTGGCAGTGGTTCTATTTTCAAAGAAAACTTCTTTTCAGGTCTGCTGTGGCCTTTCACTAAGGTTTTTATTTACTCGCTCCTTCTTCTCTCTCTCTCCCTTCTCCCCTCCCTCACTTCCCCTCTCCCTCCCCACTCTTGTGTGTATGTATGTGAATGTTTGTATGTATATGTATGTGTGGTATGATGTGTGTGTGTGTGAATTAACATGTGTATATGTATGTCTGTATATATGTGAATGTGTATGGAGGGGTGTTCTCAAATATTTTGAAAGCAGATGTATTTTTAAGTGTCAGTTTTCAGAATCCAGCTCAGAGCATGAGCACGATATTAGCGGTTCACAGACGTCACCTTCAGATTTTTCTCAAATTCCTGAGTAACAGAACTCCGGCTCCTCTCAGAAACAGAAAAAAAAAAAAAAAACACTTGTAGGACCACAAGATCAAAACCTCTGGATTACAATTCACTGTCTCATTCTTCTGATTATCTCGAGATTTCTTCAACCTTCACTCCAGCTTTTTTCTGTCTGTGGTGGTTTGAATATGCTTGACCCATGGCAAGTGGTACTATTAGGAGGTGTAACCTTGTTAGAGGAAGTGTGTCACTGTAGGGGGTGGGTTTTGGGTCTCCTCTTATACTGGAGCTCTTCCCAGTGAGGAAGAGAGCCTCCTGCTGACTGCCTACAGAAGTGAGTCTCTTCCTGGCTGCCTTTGGATCAAGATGGAGAACTCTTGGCTCTTCCAGCACCATGTCTGCCTGCATGATGCCAGGCTTCCCACCATGATGATAACAGACTAAACCTCTGAAACTGTAAGCCAGCTCCTGAGTAAATGTTAACTCTTTGTAAGTGTTATTTTGGTCAGAGTTTCTTTTCACAGCAATAAGACCTGAACTAAGACACCATCTCTTTTTAACATTAATTCTTTGAAATTTTTATACAGTGTATTCTGATCTAATTCACCTTCCTCCCCCCGTATCTACCCACTTTCCCTACCCACCCAAGTTTGTGTCCTCATTTTTAAAAAAAAAAAAAAACAACTAGTTTGTTTTGCCGATATACTATTGGCTGTATGGGCTTCCATTGGAGCCTGATCAACCTAGAAATATCCACACCCTTAAAGAAAACCAACCTCCCTCTCCCAGTAACTCTCTATCATCAGACAAAACCAAACAACACAAACAAACAAACAAACAAACAAACAAACAAACTCTTGTGCCTACCTTCCCTCTTCATGCTGCAATCTTTGTCTGAGTTGAACATGTTCAGGACTGTGCATACTGCTAGAATAGCTACGAGTTCCCAATTGTAACTGCTCTGCTGTATTCCGGAGGGGAGCTGGACTATCCGTTATACCACTGATGCCCCGCTGAGTTCTGATAGATCAGTTTCCTTGTAGTCATAAGACACATCAGCCCCTTACAGTCTTGGTTTGTTGCTTTGTTTTGTTTTTTTTTGTTTGTTTGTTTGTTTTGCTTTTTGTTTCTTTCCCTTCCTCCTTCTTAATGATCCCTGAGCCTTGGGAGGAATGAATGTCATGAGAATAAGCAAGAACTTTCTGATTTGCTTTAAGGCCACAAGATGAAATCTATTACCAAGGCTAAGAACGTGTGGCTAGACAGGTCATAGGCTCTGGGGGAGGGCCTAGCACTCCTCTGCTAAATGGACACAGTATTAAACTGACTTCTAATGACTTACCGTATGCCATAGGTTAAGGCACCTCTCTGCCCTATTTCTAAGCAGATGGTGATTGACACAGAAACCTACCAATGACCAAGGGTCAGAAAATAAGACTGCCCATTCCTAAACAATGCAGCAATATCACCCCCCCCTTCCATCTCCTGAAACAAAGCGTTCTACAGAATGCCTGCCATCATGAAAGTCAGGTAATGTGTTGGGAAGACCAGTGAAAGCCCTGTCCCAGGAATTGATCTCTAACTGGGATTGCTGGTTTTATTCTCTAGAGAAAGTCACCGAGTTTCTCTCCATGTTCATGTTCCAGGTGAAGAAAAAACAAGATAAGAATTCTATTTCTGTATATCTCAGAGGTATCGCAGAAACAAAATCAGGTGCTACACCATTTGCTGTCGGAATGTTTAACACCTAGTCAACACAGTTTCAAAATAGATTAGGAGCCCTTTGGTCCTGGTGTCCATACCAAGTTCATGATAATATGACTTAAGGAAGGTATAACTCCCTTTGAGCAATGGTTTTCAATCTTCCTAAATGGGTTAATCCTTTAAGACAGCTCCTCATGTTGTGGTGACCCCCAACCATAGTATTATTTTTGTTGCTTCTCCCAAACTGTAATTTTGGTACTGTTATGAATAGTAATGGAAACATCTGATATGCAGGATATCTGATATGCGACCACTGTGAAAACGTTCTACAACCCCCATGGGGGTCATGACCCACAGGTTGAAAACTGCTGCCTTAGACTTAATGTTCTTTTTATAGTAGATTTTCAGTGAATATAAGGGGTCTATGTGCAACCTACCAATTGCAGTGTGCTTTCTCATATAATTCATAGGGATGAATCAATCCTAACCTATTTTTAAATAAGAAAATGTTTAGCATTAATGACATGGTTCATTGATAAAACACACTCAGCATGTACAAAGTTCTGAGTTCAATCCCCAGCACTGCTCTCTCCAGATCAGATATTTATAACACTAAACTGATTCGTTTTAAAGATTTGGACCTTGTATTCTGAGACTGTCTTTCTTACTCTCTTTTCTACCTGCCATTCTCAGGTGCTCTCTGAGATTAAAACCTCCCTTCCCAGAGGGAATTTCATTAAGACACAGAATGTTTAAGATGAGTTGAAATGACAGGATGCTTTAAGGGGAAGTAAAACATTTGATTCTGCAGGAAGCTCCTTAAACTTGGAAAGTCAACAACTCAAAACAGTTTCAGGAAGTCCCTGAAACTGAGGAGAATCATTAGGCCTCTCCCTACCAAGCCCATAGTACATTTAAAAACCTTGAAGGATTTGTAAGGATGGAACTGGGGAGGGGCTGTGCTTGGGATGTAAAGTGAATAAAAAGAAATACATTATTGAAAGGGAAGCTCCTTAGAGATTCTTTCACACAAGCTGAACCAGCATGCTTGCCACCATGCTGACAATGGACTAAACCTCTGAAGCTGTAAGCAAGTCCCAGTTAAATGCCTTCCTTCATAAGAGTTGCCTTGGCCATGATGTCTCTTCACAGCAGTAGAAACCTAAGACATTCCTCCTAAGGTTTCAAACATGTTTACATGTAATAGTTTCCGAAAGCTCCTCTGAGAGCAGAACTTGATGATTTTTTTCATATGTACACTCAAGCGATTCCTGTGCCATTTAATGGCACAGCCATCTTTCCTGCATTGCTTTTCCGTAATATTTTCTACATAAGCTCAGTCTCCAGGTATGTACAGACCTATCACCATGCTTTGGTCAGTTTCAGTGATCTCATCTATGCCATTCTTATGATGAGACCATATCGTTTCAGAGCTACAAGCTTATAGCATGTCTTGCTACTAGGAGAGGCAGTCAGGATACAAAGAATTCCTGCAGCACCAGGGCTTGCTCATACTGTCCCTCTGTGTGAACACCTTTGGGCAAGTATCAAAATGCCCCTGTGGCTAGAGTCTCTCCCTGTTTGGCAAAGTCATCATAAATGGAAGCACATAGCATGTCGCCTTTTGAAATGTATTCCTTTCACTTGGCACCGTGCTTCTGATCCTCATCCAAGTCCTTGTGTGAATCAAATCATCTCCTCTTTTTATTATAAGCACTATGTTCTGTTGGATGGTGGGGCTGGTTTTATTTACACACTCACCCTTTGGGATGTTTCCAAAGGGTTTTTTTGTTGTTATTGTTGTTGTTTGTTGTTGTTGTTGTTTTGATGCATGGGCCAAATAGTCTGTAAATGTTTAGTTTTAAAAGATTCTGGTACAGGTCTCTAGAGCAGTCCTGCTGTGTTGTACACCACACTGAATTACATCAGTTGGTTAGGTGGGGAGAGGACCGAAGAAGCAAAGCTCTTGTTTTTGGTGTTTTGAATCTAATAGTTTTGAAGTGATGTCTCATGGTAGCTTGGGTGAGCATTCCCGTCTATCAGTGATCTCGAAACTCTTAGCGTTGAACATATTTTACAAACCACGTTCTCTTTGGTCAAGTAAACACTCAAATAGCTTGCCTGCTTTTTAGCTGGGTAACTTATTGTCATATGGTTGAGAGTTTAAAAGTTTAGTGTGTTCGTCCTTACGCATACAAATGTCAGAGGAATCGGTTCTCTCTGTTTCTGCCATGTGGGGCTCCGAGTTGTTAGTCTGGAAGATGAGAGTCTTTACCCACTGAATCAGCCTACCAGTCCTTACTGTTGAGTTCTAAGAGTGTTTTCTCTACATCAAATATGAGTCTTTTTATAGGATATGTGTCTTAGTTAGGGTTTTACTGCTGTGAAGAGACACCATGACCAAGACAACTCTTAAAAGGACGACATTTAATTGGGGCTGGCTTACAGGTTCAGAGGTTCAGTCCATTATCATCAAGGTGGGAGCATGGCAGCATCCAGGCAGGTGTGGTCCAGGAGGAGCTGAGAGTTCTACATCTTCACCTGAAGGCTGCTAGAGGAAGACTTGCTTCCAGGCAGCTAGGATGAGGATCTTAAAGCCACAGTGACACATCTACTCCAACAAGGCCACACCTCTTAATAGCACCACTCCCTGGGCCAAGCATATTCAAACCACGACAACATGTGATTTGAAAATGTGTTGTCTTATTCCCTAACTTCTTGTTTCATCTTGTTAAGTATTTTTCATAGAGTAATTTTCAAAATCGGGTGAAGTATAAATTATGGGGCTTTTCTTTATGGATTAAGTGCAAAGTCTATACAACTTACCTAAATGAAGGTTATTCATATTTTCGCCTAATTTTAGTCTAAATGCTTTATAATACTGTTTTTACTTTTAAGAGAAGATTAATCAATCTGTTTTGATTTAATTCTTAAGTTAAATATTTTCATTAAGCATTTTTTGTCTGTATATCTCTTACTGCTGTCTCTGGCCTTGGCTCTGTGTGTGAATGGCCCATTGCTTGAATTGAGAAAACAAGCCTTTCACCAATGAATTTCCTTTGCAACTGCCAAAACGTCTTCGCAGTCTAAATACTCACAAACAAGAGGCTGCTAAATGAATTATGACATTACTCAGGACCCAACGACCATGTAGGAAGACGGAGGTGCAGAAAGAGGAAATATATGTGAAGTTATTCACACTTGAAATATTTATGGAAGAACAAACTGATTTTCTCTGGGGAGGGACCGGGCTGGGAAGAATAGGAAGGATACTTCTAACAACACAACTTTTGTGCCTTTGGATCGACATTCGTGTGTTGCCTACTGTGGACTGTGGTGTATTTGGTTTTTCTTACAGCTAGTGAAGCTTGTTTGTGGTGATTCTCTCCCTTAACTATCTCCCTTTCTTGACTCCCAGAGCAGAAAGACAATGGGCCACACCCCAAAACGGGTGGTATGTGTTTGTTTGCGTAGCTGCATTTTTTGTTCTAAAAATAGATGGGCAGTTTCCCTGAACTGATGTCTGTGGATGGAAGGGAGGTCTCTGCTTCTGGTGCTACAAGGGGGTAGCAGTGGTGGCATGGTAGGGCTTCAGAAAGTCCCCTAAGAGCCTCAGGGCTAGTAGTGAGTCACCAGAGATTGATGTGATAAACGGTGACTCCCAAAGGCCTTAACTTCCATGATTAGCACAAGCCCATCAATAGGAGATAGCAACACCAAGTATTTGATGTTCAGATGCTGTGTGTGTGTGTGTACTCATATGTGTGTATGTGTGTCCATATGTGCACAGGTACACATGCACTAGCAGATAGCAATACCAAGTGTATGACAATCTAATCAGATGCTGTGCGTGTGTGCCCTAAGGGTCCTCCTGTCTCTGCCTCCCCAGTACTAAGATTACAGATGTTTCTGAGGATTGTACTTGGGAATCCAAGCTTACAAGGCAAGTACTTTATCCAGTAAGCCAACACCTCAGTGCAATGTCAACTCTTCCTTCCCTCACTGTTATGGAATGCAGAGCAGAGGGAAGGCCCCTTTCGCACAGAGTCGTAAACCTAGGAGCTCTATGCCTTGCGCGGTGCAGTAAGCTGCAGTGTTTTCTTTCCTTGCCCTTTTGAGTTTCGTATTACACTGACAACGTTACTGAATATCCAGATAGTTCAGTGGAACTAAGAACACCATGTTCTCCAAAACTACAGCTTGGCTTCATCTACAAAGGGTTGAAACTTTCATAGTGAAAGGAAACACAGCAAACCCACTTTAGATGAGCTGTGTGCACGCTTCCAGTCGTCTACGTCAGATCCCTGAGAAAGGTCATTGTTTCTTCAGATGAGTTTTCAGTCACTCAAATAAACAGAGTGTTCCGTTGCTCGCTCTCATTTTCCATCACGACAAATATTTTCAAATTAGTGTGTCACGGCTACAATTTCCGAATTGATGTTTTCTGATACGCCCCGTGTCAAGCTTTGAAATGAGCAGACCCTTAGCAGAAGGCTACAATCTATACGGTTTCAAATATTTTTTTTAAAGCTCATTTTATTTTCTCCCAATCTAGTTCCTTGAAGAGTAAAGTGAAACGTGCTAAGTGGTTTCTCTCCTCGGTGTAATCTCTTGACTGATGAGAAATACACAACACTAAAAAATGCTAAGCCTCAGAAGGAATATCTCCCAGTGTTTACCTCACAAATATTAACTTTTCTCTCAAGTTCAAGTTCTGGGGTTTGTAGGCACAAGAATTCCCACAGCTCTTGAGGCTGTTTTAAGGTAGCAGAAAAAAAATCGAGACAGGGAGTTCAGAATCCTCTTTAAGTCTGTCTTCATTTTCTATTGCTGTGATAAAATGCCATGAACAAAAGCAACAAGGAGGAAGGGTTTATTTCAGCATACAGGTTGTAGTCCATTGTGAAAAAGTCAGGGTAGGAGACTTGAGGTAGGAACTGAAGCAGAGCCCATGTAAGAATGATGCTTATTGCTTACTTCCCATAGTTAGCTCAATCTGCTTTCATGTACAACCTTCTCAGGGCTAGCATAATCCAGTGTGGTCCGGGACCTCCTACACCAATCATCAGTCAAGAAAGTGACCTACAGACTTACCTATAGGCCATTCTAATAGAGGTGTTTTCTCAACCGAGGGTTCCTTTTCCTTGATGACCCTATTTTGTGTCAAGTTGGGAAAAAAAACTACTCTAGAACAAAACACTGCTAGTGCATGTGTACCTGTGTACATATGGACACACACACAAAAAAAAAACCATCTGATTTAATCAACAAACACTTGATGTTGCTATCTCCTATAGCACAATATCTATAGTGGAAGATGTTTTCTAAAATTAAATCCAAGATACCATCAGCAAGGGCTGGGGTGATGGCTCCTGAGTAAATACGCCTGCCAAGGCAAGGTGAATGTGTGGATGAACAGCAGGCCAGATTTTTAGAATAATATAAATTTTTAAAAAATGAAGAGGTTACTTGGCATAAGTACTTTGGTAGCATGGCCAAAACATCAAGATGAAGAAGAATAAATCAATATTTATTAAACAAAAGGTATTCAAAGAGAAAGTAATGCACCTTGCATAGGTATGACAGTCCAGATGAACCGCCATCCATCTGACGTGTCCTGAATCCTTCACCATGAAAACCATCCCAGATGACCTTTGGTCATCTTTAATCTCCCTTGAGAGCTTCTCTTCCCTTCCTTTCTCCCCTTTATGACTTGGTTTTATATGCTTGATACATACAATTTATGGTCAGTTGGGGGCTCAGGAAGTCAGATTTCATTTACAGTGCCTACCTACAAACATGCTAGCATCTGGGCAGCTGGAAGTGAATAAACCCCAGAAGCCTTATGTGAAGAAAAGAAAGCTAACATAAACTGGGGTTTAGTTTTATTTATTCGAATGTTACCAAACTGTATCTCAGAGAAGCAAAGCAACCCCAGAAATCACTGCTAATTCAGTGTTGAACTTTAACAACAGGGCATCCTGGGGAATGGCCGGGAGGAAAATAGTAGGCCATCACCATAGAGATGGAATTGTTCACTTCAGGATGCTCTCCCAATGTGACCGTTTCCATGACCTGTTACTCTAAGTGGCTGCACTCAGATGATCTCTTCCGGTAATAATTAGAAAACTGGGCCAGGTGCCACTTACTTACACAACTGATCAAAATGAAATGCTATGTTTTTAGGGCTTTGTGAGGTAGTAATGGAGACATGGCTCAGTGGTTAAGGGCACTTGCTGCTATTTCAGGGACCTGGGATTTGCTTCCCAGCACCTATATGGTAGTGAAGACTGTAACTCCAGTACCAAGGAATCTGACGCCCTCTTTGGGAGTCTGTGATCATTTATGTGTGTATAAATGCATGCAGGTACATACACACAGACATACTCATACATAATATAAACAAATAAGAATGATTATATTATAAATATGAAAAGAGCTTAGGAACTCATTAAAGGTCCCATCTTTTCCCCAATTCCCAAACCACCTGCTGTTTACTTAGAAAACTCAAATCTAGCTACTGGTAGAGTTGCCATTCGTGTAGAATTAGCCAAATGTGTCAAGGTCACTTGTCCTGGCCATTTTGCCTGTCATGTATCACCATCTCAACTTCCTACTACCCAGTTGTCACCTTTCCTAGTCATGGAAGGTTTTGTACCAACTTTCTGCCACTCTAAACTTACTTCAACGTACACTGCTGTGTTTTTAGGGCTTTGTGAGGTAGTAGTGAGACTCAGAGCTGGAGAGATGGGTCAGTGGTTAAGGGCACTTGCTGCTATTTCAGGGACCTGGGATTTGCTTCACAGCACCCACATGGTGGTGAAGTCTGTAACTCCGGTACCAAGGAATCTGACGCCCTCTTTGGGAGTCTGGTTAGTGTTAGCTGTCAGATAGACAGGAGCAAGAGTCCTGGGAGACAGAACTCTGGTCATGTTGATACATTAGATGATGCAAAAAGACTCCCCTTAAACATGAGTGCGACCATTCCCTGGAACTAGAGTAGTGACCTGAATTAAAATGGAGAAAGAGAGCTGAGAAGCACGCATCCATTTCTCTGTGGCGTGGCCAGCTCCCTCTAGCTCATGCTGCCTTCACTTTCCTGCTATGATGGACTGTACCTTGACCTGTGAGCTTAAATGATCACTCTCTCCATGGAGTTGTTTTGTCAGAGTACTTTATCACACTCAAGGGAATCCAAACTAAGACTCTACCTTTTCTACCTTTCCTTTGCAAAACTATTACCTTTACCTTCCTCTGTCTCCTTCATCACACCGGAAGAAGAGATGTTGTGTATCTTAGCTTCTGTGTCCTCTGCATGACAGAGGACATTAGGAGCTCAATGGCTAATTTCTTTTTTTAAAGTTGGTCAGCTGAACTAAGGCTTCTGTAAACACATTCTTTGCTTCATCGCTCTATGTCCTGTGTGTGGCTATGCCCATACTCATTTGCTTTCATTATTGCACTGAACATCTGGGTCTCATCTACTCTTTTGTCTGCATAGCAGCTGCCTGCGTTTTCCATGGGCCAACTACCCCACTTTGTGTGTTCTGGGTAGGACAGACACCGTTGCTAGCTCTGGCAGTGGTCAGGAGATCTGATCATTATGTGTTGTGCCCCTTTGCCAAAGGATGCATTCAGGAAAGAGTGTAGAACTCAAGTCAGGTGACTGGATGAACTCTGGTCTACTCTGGGATTCTTTTGTATGTTATACTCTTTAACCTGTAACTGAAACAGGATGTTGGTTTGAACTTGCATGGATCCACTATTTCCCAGAGTCCAACAATAAAGCCAACATCAAGAAATACAGGGTAACATTCAGCAAGTCTCTTGATTTTTTTTTTTAATTAGCCATGCCTTTAGTCAGCAATATAAGAGCGCTTTGGACCACACACAATAAATGACTACACACAATTTTTTTTTTAATCAAACGTGAGTACTGGGGCTGGGGAGATGGCTCAGTGGTTAGAGCATGAACTGATAAGAACATGAATATCAGAGTTTGGATCCCCAGAGTCTATGGAAATGCTTTGTGAGTATGCTGTCCTGTAATTCTAACCTTAGAAGCTAGAGACAGGTAATCCTTAAGCCAGCTGGCTAGCAAGACTAGCCATATTGGTGAGCTCTGCATTTGACAGAGAGACCCTACCTTAGAAACAATTGTAGAGAAGGCAATTAAGGAAGATTCTTGAAACACACACATACACCACAAAGGAAAAAGAAAGGACATTTCTTTTCCTTATGTAACAAGGAACAGTGATAGATTTTTCTAGCATTGATTTAGAAGAATGAATCAGTTGTTGACCCACATTTCTTTTGCAATCCCTAGAACATCATATCCTCATCCAGTTATATCTAAAAGCAGAATAAAACTGGTCCTCCTGAAAGCCTCTGTCTTTTAGTCAACTAGGAAAGTCTTTCCAAGGGTCTTAAGTCAAGTTTTCTTATGTCTCATTGATCATCATGGACTCCTGTGCCTAGACCATAGCTGCAAGGGAAGCGGGGAGTAAGGCAGATGTCTCATATTTCCCATCTGTGCAGTGAAAGCTTAGCTATTGAAGCAAGGACAGGGGGAAAAGTGTTATTAGATGGAGAAAGACCATTAGCAGGGCTCCATCGACTGAATCATTGGCTTTCTATTTAATCATCATTTAACTTTCTTGGAGTTAAGTTTCTGGACCTTGCCACCAATCGTATATAGTAATATATTTTTAAATGTATGTTTTATTATAAAATTTTTAATTTTTTTCAAAATAAGCTCTTACAAATTAGGACACTGTCATCAAAGAAATTCATACATACACAAGCTCATTTCCACAACAAGGGTTGATTTTCTTGTGTTCATTGAGGCAGACCAAAACATACAGGTGTAGACAGAGTGGAGCCATTAGTGACTGTACTGGGAGAATAACTGAAGTGTTAACTCACAGTTAGAGCTTTGGTGTAATTTCAAAACAAAATCGCTTCATACTTCATGAGGTTCTTCACCTTATCTTGTTTTTAATCTTTGAGTTTAAAATATTTTCAAGTTGAAGAGCAGCAAACTCTTTTACCCACTACACATTGTCTAAGTGTATTACACTCTATTGCTCATTTTTTTCTTTTTTTTTAAAATAATTTTAGGGAGAGCTGGCTCTGCCCCTTGCTGGCTGCAGCACTGGATGGGCCAGCTGGGGTAGGCAGGAGAGCTTACCATAGCGGTGGTGTGGGGGTGGGAGAAGCTGGTGGGCTGACGAGATCAGATACATCTCAGGCTCAAATTCAGGGCTTTGAATTGGCCTACCCCACCGTCTACCCCATCGATGAACTGCTGGAGTGCATGAAGGGACCAGTCCTAAAGATCCAAGACTACAGGGCAACAACAGAGTATTCAAGAGGAGGCCCAGTGAGGATCCAGTGCTGAGAGTGTAGTAGAAGTCAGAGGTCTTAAAGCAAACTAATCATCACAATGGACATTTGCAAGCAAGAAGTGTGGACAAAAGGGTCTAGGGATACATTATGACCCACTACAGCTTCCATAGCGAGATTATTTTCTCTGTTGGGGGGGGGGTGGTTGCCAGGGTGAAGGGAAGGTATGAAGAGTGTAGGGATGAATGGGATTGGGGTGCAGGATGTGAAATTCAAAAACAACGGATAAAAAGTTTAAAGTACAATAATTTTAAGGGCCAGGGAGATGGCTTAGTGGGTAAAGTGTTTACCACCAAGCCGAATGACCTAAGTTTGATCCCCAAAGCCAACACTGTAAAAGAAGAGAACAGACTCCCGTGGGTCATCCTCTGATTTCCCCATACATGCTATGGTATGTGTACACACGCATACAAACACATGCACATGCACACACATGTACATACACACCCACTACCTACTAAGCAAAATAAATGCAAGAACTAAATGGTTTTACAAAGAAAGTGTAGAAGTGAAAGCTGTTTTCTGAAATCTGGAATACTGGGACTTAAACATTTTCTTTAAAAAAAAAACAACTAGGCTGATTCTACAAAAAAAAAAAGTATTTTTTGGTGTATTTTAAGTGATTAACTTTTAACGACTTGAACAATTTGTAAATTAGATAACCTTTTCATTTTTTTTCTAAATAATGCTGTTTTACTTTTTTTTCCAAAGGACGGGACAGATGGCTGTTATTTTCAAACTTAATTATAGCTCTGTATGTTAGAGGCACATTTACTGTCTTTCACACTAATTTTCTGGGGAAAAAAAGCTGGTAATTTTACAAGTACTGAATTTTCAAGTCCTATGATAAAATGGAATTAAAAATTAGGTGCTGAAGAGATGGCTCGGCAAAAGTGCAATACTGTTCTTGCAAAGGACCTGAATGCAGTTCCCAGAACCCACAGTTAAAAGCTCACAAGTACTATGACTCCGGTTCCAAGGTCATCATTCCATGCCATCTTTGAGAAGATATGCAAATGCTTGTACATATCCCTGACAGCACGTGCTCTCTCTGTCTCTGTCTCTCCCTCCCTCCCTTTCCCTGTCTCTCTCTGTCTCTGTCTCTCTCTCTCTGTCTCTCTCACACACACACACACACATAGACACACACACACACTTAAAAGCAAAAATGAAATGTTTGTAAACTGATTAAAATCAATGTTAGCCAGTTAGTACCTAAAATCTGAAGAATGGCAAAATATTTAGACAAGCTGGAAAAAAAATGAGAGGTGGGAGGGAACAATAGGTCAGGTTGACCACGCCTTGGAGATTCCTGACCTCGGGTCTACTTGCCCTTCAGTGAGGATGAACCCTGGTGGAACTGGGCTCCACAGTTCTTTGTAAAAGGGGCAAGGCTG
Organism: Grammomys surdaster; assembly: GCF_004785775.1. Lineage (NCBI taxonomy): Eukaryota > Metazoa > Chordata > Mammalia > Rodentia > Muridae > Grammomys > Grammomys surdaster. Next base: position 5,530,724 of record NW_021604786.1, on the reverse strand, counting down.
CTAGGTGGGATTGAGAATATTCTTATGCTCTAAGGCTTGGGGTGTTTGTTGTCTTGAGTATGGTGGGTACCTCCAGCTGCTAATTTGATCTCCTCTGAAGATCTCAAAAGCATCTTTCCCTCTGTGACCACCAAAAATGGCTCTAGATACTGAGTATCCCAAAGGTCAAAAATGACTCCAACTGAAGACGATTATCTATCATCCAAACACCAATCTTTAAGAAATTCAGAGTGAGCCGGGCGGTGGTGGCGCACGCCTTTAATCCCAGCACTTGGGAGGCAGAGGCAGATGGATTTCTGAGTTCGAGGCCAGCCTGGTCTACAGAGTGAGTTCCAGGACAGCCAGGGCTACACAGAGAAACCCTGTCGTGAAAAACAAAAAAACAAAGAAGAAGAAAGAAGAAGAAGAAGAAGAAGAAGAAGAAGAAGAAGAAGAAGAAGAAGAAGAAGAAGAAAGGAAATTTAGAGTGATTTGGAGACATAATCAAAAAAGCATAGAACATGAGCTATCAGCCACAGATCAAACAATCTGGGGTTTTGTTTTTTTTTTCCTTGCCCTCAAAAGACATAAGCCAGCTCAAATGCATGCGCCATATTTTGTCCCAACTCACATGATGTATAAAATGATCTGTCAAGAGAACTATGAACTCACTTACCAGATACTGATGATAACAAGGCATGATTAGAGTCACGGAATTAAGGTTATGTCCTTTAAAACACACATGCATGGGGCCGGGCGGTGGTGGCGCATGCCTTTAATCCCAGCACTTGGGAGGCAGAGGCAGGTGGATTTCTGAGTTAGAGAGTTCGGGGCTAGCCTGGTCTACAGAGTGAGTTCCAGGACAGCCAGGGCTACACAGAGAAACCCTGTCTCGAAAAAACAACAACAACAACAAAAAAACACATGCACACACACACACACACACACACATACACGTTTGACTATAAGACAGCCTTCTGAAACACTTCAGAAGTAAGGAGATGCTGGGCTGGAGGCGGGGAGTAACTCAGATACAGGGAGATCGGCTGTGAGTGGACAGTGCTGAAATCATATGACAGGTCTGAGAATTCATTAAGTTATTCTCTTTAAATCACTGTAGTTGTCTCAATAACTTTACAAAACACTTACGCGTGTCTTTCTAATTGGTTTAGGCTCTAGGCGCTGTCCGTATGTTAACAGCTTAACTTTTTAAGATAGTGTGATTTAAGTTATTCATTACTAATTATACAGACACACCACAAATGCACTCATTTCCATATTAGTTGGTTGGGCCTATTGATCGACTTACAATACTTCTACTATGCCACTATCTTCTTCAATTAAGGGGACAGAGCAAAAGCTATCCCATCCACTCTGGTATCTGCAAATATTTCACTTAAATTTCACCTTTTAAATATTTTCCAAGTGTTTTTGAAGCAACTGTCATTTTAAAACCTAACTTGGTGCCAGCCTATTACTGCAAGGCCAGCTCTCAGGAGGTAGAAGCCAAAGGATTGTAGATACAAACAAACAAACCCTGATTGGGGAACTGTTTGTTGCCATATGTGTAGGCTAGCTTAAAAGTCCCAAGATTAAGAAGTCAAGTTACCTCCTCAATCACTGTTGAATGAAATAAAGAAAAGAACATTCTGGCATTGCAAGATGTTCAGTTGAAAAAAATAGTAGTCTCCTTTTCTAATTTGAATAAATATGAATTTTGTTAACAATATCTAATGTTTCAAAAATGTGTGTTTTCAAATGTTTTATGACTGCCTTTATGGCCAGAATATAGAAATATTTGGTCTCCATTACTTTTAATATGGAGCCTCTATGGTCTGAATGTTGACAGACACCTGCTTGACTCATATGTAAAAGTCAATGTGATGATTTTATTAAGGTGAAGCCTTTGGATAGGTGATCAAGCAATGAGAGAGCCAACCTCAGAGATAGAGTAAGCAACCTTATAAAATAAATGTAAAAAAGCTGCTTTCATTTCTCATCATCAGGAGACAGAGACAAAACACAGACTGTAAGAAACATCCTCAGTAGACTCCAAATCTTACATCTGGCCAAGGACCTCCATGCCTCCAGCTCCGAAAGGTAACATTGTATGATTTCTAAATTCCTTAAGGTTTGGTTATAACAGATGAACAAACTAATCCTGAAATTGGTATCAAGAGTGGGGTGTTTCTCTACGAACTTAAAAGATGTGAAAGCTGCTTTGGAATTGGGTAGAGACCAGGCAAGTATGCCCAGATATGTTGGGAAAAGTGTCTGCACAACCACAAGTGGACCCTGGTGGCTCGGGAGGAGGGGGAGTTACAGAGGACATGTCCCTGTTCTATGAGATTACACCAGAATGTGACTGGAAATACAGATGATAGTTGCCGTTATGGTAAGCTCTCAGAAATGAAAATAAATAAATAAATAAAAGGGTGTGTTTGTTACAGAGTGACAATGACCTTGACTGAGTTCCATGTGCTAGTGTTCTGGGGATGACAAGACAGGGTAGCTGACAAAGAGAAGTCTGTTCCATTGCATCCCGTTCTGGTGCATTTGAAAACACAGAGGAGTTAGCTATGGAGAACTAGACATCTGTTTGAAGCTCCAGTCAGGATGTTCGCAGTGTGGCCGTGTGAGTTGAGCACGTTTGCCTCTATGTGTTTATCTGCTTTGCATTATGAGGATTAATAAAATAAAACACAGAGAACACTAAGCACAGTATCACCAAAACACAGATCCCGAGCCAGCATTAGGTACATCTGCTATTGTGCTCTCTGTCAACTGTCTGTTTCTTCCTTCATAGCCTACAGCTGTGAAAAAGATTATTACCTAAGCAAAAAGACTTTATTTCATAAATTCTTACATATGTGCATGTGTGTACACCTGAATGTATATCTGTGCAGCACGTGTGTGTGATAACTATGGAAACCAGGGGAGAAGAGGCTGGATCCCTTGGAACTGGAGTTATAAGTGGTTGTCAGCCGCTCTGTGGGTGCTGGGAACTGAATCTCAGTCCTCTGAAAGAGCATCCAGTGCTCTTAACCATGGAGCAATCTATCCAGCCTGCCCTGAGATTTCAATTCTATTATTTTAATTATGTCTTATTGGAGATGAGGTCTCATGTGGTCCAGGCTGGCTTCAAACTCACTACATAGCTAAGTGATTGGTCCTCCGGTTTCCACCTCAAGAGGGCTGGCATTGCAAACATGCGGCACCACACTAGCACTGAATTCCAGTTTTCATTGGAGAGCGTACTGAGAGGGTGAGGAAGACCCTCAGAGAGATGGCTTGCTTCCAGCGAATTTGTACAACGGCCAAGAGGAACAGCTAAAGCATGAATGAGTAAGGCTACCAAGCTGAAACCATTGGGAGAAATACGACTTTTTGGTAGCATAAGAGAAAGAGGAATTGGCCCCAATTAAACTAAATGATAATCTAATTAAATTAAGTGGTAGTCTGTACATTAAGAAAGTAACTGCATGGTAGAATTTTTCAAAAATGAATTGTATCCTCCAGGACAATGACACTGCTTATCTTGGTTCTGCGGTTATTTTTCTTTTCTTCTCCCCGAATTTTAGAGTTCACTTCCAACTTAGCAATTGCTAAATGAAGTGGCAAATTAGACAAATGCATAAACGTGTCCTTTTTTATTTTCTCCTACAGCAATCTCAAAAGAGGCTTAATCCTTCCTCACAGGCCCAGCATCCTTCACTGTGCTGAAGGTTCAAAGGTCCAACTCTTGTTCAAATGTATCCCCCGCTGTAACGTACTAGATAACAAGATTCTCTTGTATCCTCTGCTGAGGAAAAACATCAAAGAATTAGATTCTTAATCTCCCAGATTCTAGCTGAAATTCACGAGAGCTTTGTGTGCCAAGTATCGGGTCAAACAAAACAAACAAAAAAGAAACCAGGGGCCAAAATGATTAAGAAATTATAGACAGCAGTGCCCTCCACTTTACACTTTCAGTTAAACATTTTGAAAATTAGTTAGTCTTCTAACCAACAGAGCAGCAACAAAGAGATGTTTGTACTATGAAGTCAAATACGATTAATTTTAGAATACATCCATATTAAGAATGTCTTAGAACTAATAAAATTACCCCCAGAACTATAATGGGTTAGTGTGTAGTAATTAAAGAGAAAATGAGCATGTAAAATCTACAGGATAAAAACATGATCTATAGCTTCCATAAGAATTAACAACTTGCAAGAGACTAGCTAATTCCTTTAAAGAGTTTCAGCTTGTTAGAAAATGGGAGCTCGAAACAACTTGGATTCACTTCCTATTGACCCACTTTTAGGGAAAAGCAACTTGCCTGTTAGAAAGTTAAATGAGAAGCAGGAGAAATAATCTATCTTAATTGATCATTAATTAATGGCTGCCGGTTTCGCTAGCCAGACATTTTCCATAAATTATTAATACCGAAATGGCTTCGACAGTTCCGCCAAGTGTTTGACATAAGTTATCTTAACGGTACATGAAAGCCATCTTGTTACCCATCTGAAATGAATAACTTGATTCTTACAAGCATAAATATCATGACCATCACGACAGAGTCAGACAGGTTATCTCATTTTTTAAAAACAAATTACCCTGGTATCAGACATTGTTCAGAGTGCAATACAACCTTTTGGTATTAATCTTGTTAGCTTAAAGTCTGCAGTGTAGCCCCGGGACAAAATAGAGGCTATACAGATTTCAAGATGTAGGATTTCACCAAGTTTATAAGAGAATGGGTTGGGGAGGGTAGGGGGTTGAAAGGCTTTGTATTATACTTTACATCTGAAAAATTAAAGACTTGCAATCGAGCATGTGAAAGGCTGTCTAGTTATTCTTCCAACAATGCCCCCTTCTATTCAAAGCTGAAGATGAATTCAACAGCGCTGAGGCTGCCTGGGCTTTGAAGAAACAGATGTGACTATTGTTCAAGATCTGTCTTGAAAGTGAAGGCTTTGCTCGGGTTCCGAAAATCCTTGCCACCGTCAAGAAAGGGAAAAAAAATATTGTGTCAGCGGATGAGTGAATACATTTGTCCTATGATAGGAGACGCTGTGCCATGCCATAGTTACAGACAGCATCTCCTGTGCGTATTCTGACCTGTGATATTCAGCTGATCAAAGAATGCCATATAAACCAACAGGTACGCAAGACAGAAGTCAAGCAACACAGCAGCTCCTACACAAGGAACATCTTTCCTTTCTCTCTTGTTCCTTCTCGTTTAACTGTGACCTCCAACAGCAGCTGGAAAGAGATACCACAGTAAAGGCCCTCCACAGATTATCCTTATACCTGAGAGAACAGAAGGCAATGGTCCTAAGGATGTTAGGGAAGCCACTATTGACCAACTCATGCCCACTAGGTGATGCTGCTATCCAAAGGGCAACATCAGCACACATCCTGAGATGTTCTCTTGAGATACAGCAACGACACTTTGAAGATACCACATCAGTACTTCCAATAGACAACAGAGCTACCAATTAATCATATTTGTGAAGATCTTTAGGACAAACTAATGTGTCCCAGTAGCATACTAAGAATACCTCGTAAAGCGTGCTCTGGTTCAACACTTTCAAATGGAAATCAAGTGAATGGTTACTACACAGAATATTGCAAAAAATATGTGAAACTACAGATGCATTTGTGGCCAGAGAGATGGCTGCATAGATTAAAATGCTTATCTCCAAGTCTTAAGATGCTCATTGAATCTCCTGAGCCCATGTGACAGTAAGAAAGAACTGACTCTTACAAATTGTTTTTTGACCTTTACATACACATTTTCGTTTGCATAAGCAAGCAAGCAAGTGCACGCACGTGCACACACACACTAAATAAATGTGAAAAAAATTCACTTTCAAAAAATTGCCTTGAACCAAGAATCTTCTTAAAACAAAGACCAGCGAAGCTTACTTCAACAAAGATACTGGACTTTCGGGGAGAAAATCTTTTACCAAAAAAAACTCTTGATTTTTCTTTTCTTATATAATGTTTATTTACCATTTGGGGGTATGGCTACTTTGTAAACACATGTTTTGACTCAGCACTTTCAAATGTGTATCAAGGGTATGATTATCATGGAATTTCCCCATTAGGAAGCTTCCCATATAGCTTGCTGGGGGTGGGGAGAGCTCTTCCAATTTCCACAACAGCAAATGAAACTCTAATGCTGAGACATTGTTGGGACGAGAAACAATAAAAGACCTTATCTGATGACCACGCTCTTCAGCTTGCAGAAACTTCTGTTCCAAAGGTCAGAACTAGGACCACAAGTGACGAAAAGTTCCATGTTGCTAGTAAATGCTCTTTCACTCTTGGGCTACTTATTTTGACTGGAAATTGTCTTTTCCTGCACGTTGTAAGAAACAAATGGTCACCTTTCTGTATGTAACTAAGAGAGAGATTTAGAGAAATGAAAATCATCCTGTTTACAGGGGAGTAAATTGGTAGGAAAGAATTAGAAGAGAAGTGCTGAAAGGCAGGTTTTCATTTAGCAGTAGAACAGCACTTCAACCACTAACTGGGCCATCACTGCAGAGTGAAGTTTATTTACAGCTCAGACTGTAGCTCAGAGAGGAGATAAAGCTAAGCTTTTCACACTCAGTTATGTGTTCCAAACTCCCAACCCTATCCCCTCCCGTGGTAGAAGAGTGAGTGAATCCAACTCTCAGGGTATTGAAGTAGCAAGAACCATTTTGCAATTCAAAAGATCCCTTTGAGGCAGTGATTTTGAAAGTTGGGCTTTCTTTTTAATTCCATTGACCATCAGGACAATAGGCATTACACACAACTAGACATCTGTCACTTTGACCCACTAACAAAGAAAGATTTGTTTTGGTGGGAGGGGCTTTGCAACCTGGAAAATTTCTCTTTTTTATCTTTCCGTTTAAAATGATACTAATTATTCTACTATGGTGTTTAATATATAAACTGTACTGCTATATTAAAAAAATTAAGTATAGCTTTAAAAATTTTAAAAATAAATATAGCCTCTAAGTTTGGGAGAAAATTACTTACCAGCTCATTTGAACACACCTGAAGTTTACATAGAGCTCAAAACATACTTTGAATCTTTTAGACTTCTGAATGCAGACTAGAAAGGACAGAGATGGACAACCTATTCCACGTGTTTAATAAGAGGTCTGGTGTGCAATTATTCATCACCCACTGTTAGCCTTGCTATGGTACCTATCAACACAGCACTTCCTACTGTTACCATGGGACCCTGCCTGACCTGTTTGGACATTCATACAGCAGCAAATGGGAAGCCAAAACCAACAATGTCACAAGGCCCAGTGTTCCCTCTTGCTGACAGCTGAAGTAGTGGGTTTATGTTCTTTGTAACCGATGCAGAGCCTGCTAACTGGCCTCCCAAATTCTTATACAAGCTCGTGGCATGTTCCCCCATTTTTACATTTACCAGAAAGTGATGGGAAAGGCACCTTTCAAGACTTTGCTTTGCTCTTTCTAATGAGGTGGTCTCAGGGGTAGACAGGCTCAAAAAGGCATGCAGAGCTTGAAAACAATGTGGTTTAGCAAGATGGTAGCAACTGTGGTTGGCAAGCCTGCTCAACATTCAACTCGGCTGTTGCAAAGCGTTACAAGCTAATCTTTTCAACCTTAAAATAAGTTATTTTCTAAAATCGTCTTTTGTTTTATTTTAATTGGTCAAATGGTTGACTTATAATAGAAATTTAAAATCTTTAGGCGTCTTCAGAAGAGAGAGCACTTGTGGTCATTGAGATGGGGGCAGCTCCCCTTCATGCTGAGGTTTTTCGAGCTTTTCATTCCACAGTTATCACACTTAGATCTCAAGGCTTTATAGCTTCTCCGGTATTTTCTTCTTGAGGCTGGCCCTAAACAAAGAGTACACCAGCTCTGTGTTTCAAGAGATGCTCTAGGCAAGAATTTGCGCAGGCTTTGCATTTTTCAAACACCTTCACCCAGACAGGGCACCCACAAGTCTGGCGAGCAGGATGGAGAACTTTTAGTTTTACAATATAGGTTAATTACCTGGGGCTCAGAGGTGTGAAATGACCCATCAAATGGATATTAGGTAGCTGGGCTAACACCACACTGAAATCCCCCCTCCCCCATTGGTTACTTCTGACTGTTAGTTTCAATTGTTAATTTGATACAATGTAGAGTATCTGGGAAGAGAATCTGGGGATTGTCTAGTCTAGATCAGAATAACCTGTGGGCATGTCTGGGTGGGGAGGTGCTGTCTTGCTTCCTTCGTTGATGCAGGAGGGCTCTGGCTAAAAGTGGAGGGTACCACTCCCCAGTCTTGAGTAGAAGCAAGTTGAGCAGTAAGTATCCATGCCTTTGCTTCTCTTTGCTCTTCCCCAGGGAATGTGACGTGACTAGCTGCCTTGACTTTCCCATAATAATCTCCCATAGCCAGGATTTGGGTTCTAAAAGAAAGGCTTTTTGCTTTTTGTCAATGTATTCAATCACAGAAACAAACCATGCATCCCTTGAGATCAAGCAGGTCACGCTGTTGCATCGAAAGCCCTCAGACCCACAAGCTCAAAGCAAAGGATGTGTTCCCATCTGTGCACCTCAAGATGACTCTCCAGGTCTCCCATTCTGAAACCTGGGCTATCACACCATTGACAGTCTAGAAACTTGCGTGTCATTGGGACAATGACAAAGGAAACTGCAACAAATAGCTACACGGCTTTCTCTGTTCTAACAGCTGTTTTCTCGGCCCCTTCTGTCCATGGTTCATCAGCTAAAATCTCACTGAACACCTGCCTCCAAAAAGGCAACCCCCTGAGGAAGCAGAACAAACTGGAATCATTTTTAAATGTTGCTAATTATAAAACAGACACGGAATACTCATACCACTCTAACTCCTGTGGGTGACAGGCATTTGCAAACTACAAGAGCAAACCCAGTTCCATGGAGGGAGAACCCGAAGCTCACATTCAGGATCTTGAATGACATCCTGTATGTAGCGCCTACATCGGGAGAACTTGTGCTTCTTGTCTGGATGTGTTCTGAACACAAAACCTATGAGCTAAGCAGGAAAAACCATCTGTGCACGAGTCCAGGACTCAATGGGGAGGTGTTTATGGACCAGCTTAGGCACTATTCCCTTCTAGAAAGGAGAAATCAGGGTTGTAATTGTGAAATCTCATACAGTAAATGTTGTACAGGCCTTCTGTTCCCAATGAGAGAGGAATTTTCCTTGAGCTGACCTGAGAGGGGACACTGTAGTCCACTATTCTTCATAATTCTCGATTCTACCCTCTGGAAAATGCTTCTTTTTCTGTTTTGCCCAAAATGAGTCTGTGTTCTTCCTAGTGTGTGTGTACGTGTGTGTGTGTGTGTGTGTGTGTGTATTTGTGCGTGTTTGTATGAGTTTGTGTGTGTGTATGAGAAAGAGAAAGAGACAGTTTGTGTATGTGTCTCTCTCTCTGTCTCTCTCTCTATGTGTCTCTGTCTCTCTCTCTCTCTCTCTCTCTCTCTCTGTATGTATGTGTGTGCTTGTGTGTGTTTGTGTGTGTGTGTGTGTGTGTGTGTGTGAGAAAGGGCAAGAGACAGTTTTGTGTGTGTCTCTCTGTGTGTGTGTGTGTGTATGTGTGCATTTTGACATGAGCAAAGAATGTCAAGGATTCCAAGACCAATCAGCCCATGAGCCACCTGACATGAGTGCTGGGAACAGGATTCTAATTCTCTGCAACATCACACACACACTTAACACTAAATTGTCTCTCCTGTCCACAAGCTAGCATCTTAGCCAACTGTCCACTGGCACACAGAGCCTTGTGGCTCCCAGTAAAATTAAATCAGAACACAGTCAATAGCCAACAAAAAAACAAACAAATAAAAACAAAGGGACAATCATTGTACGTAAACAGTAGTGGAAGTGTCATCAGATTAATGTCCTTAATAACTGAAGATACCAGGATGACAGACACACAACATGGAGAGATTTATATAAACAAAAAATAAGATATATTTATTATTATATATATTAAACAATATAATATTAATATATAATATATGAAATACACAATATATATAAATGAAAAGAAAGTCAGAAATCAGTTGTCAAGTCTAGAGATTTCAAAATGGTTAGTGAAGTCTGGATGTGGTAGTACAAGTCTGAAATCCCAACATTCAGGAGTTTGAGGCAGGAGGATGGAAAGTTCCAGCCTGGGCTACATTAACAAAAGCCTTCTCACCATTCTCCTAAAAACTATCTAGGAAAGTTTTAAGAAGCAACAAAAATTATTTTGCTATATCTGCAAAGGGCAACTACTGATATAAACTCAATAGTTTTAAGAGGAAATTGGACCCAGATAAAGATATGTTTAAGCTTTTTATGGAAAATCTGAATGTTTTATCAAAACATATTAAAAATTAAATCTTCAACATCTATGACATATACATGTATGCATGCATGCATATGTAGACATAAATTCATTGCCATGTCCTTGTGGCTTGGGTCCTGGAATCCTGTCTAGGGACAGCCAGGTAATGAGGGAAAGATGGACACTCAGACACATGTACAGTAAAGCCAGGGTTAAATGGGGTTCTTTAGAGCTTCTGTCTGCAACTGGACCCTCAGAATGTTTATGAGGAACAGAAGCAGGGGCTAGTGTCTGTAGGAGGTCTCTGTAAGTCAGCAGTCTCTGGTTGGAAACATCCAACCAGATGTTTCAATACACTGATCAATCTTTCATAAACACTAAGACTCCAGAGGAGAGCTTTGCCATTCCTCTTGGGCCTGGCTCATATGGGCAACAGTTTTGCCGATTTCTCATGGGCTGAATTGTCTTCGAATCCCTTGACATTCTGTGGTCATGTCAAAATACTAACTCACTAACTCGATAAGGATATCACTCTCTCAAGGTTCCCTCCACTACGTACAGTTCATAGGCCAAAATAACCACTGTCATGGTTTGTTTGTACATGCTTGGCCCAGGGAGTGGCACTATTAGAAGGTGTGGCCTTGTTGGAGTAGGTGTGTCACTGTGGGCATGGGCTTTAAGACCCTCATCCTAGCTGCCTGAAAGCCAGTATTCTGTTAGCAGACTTCAGATGAAGATGTAGAACTCTCAGCTCCTTCTGCACCATGCCTGCCTGGGTGCTGCCATGCTCCTGCCTTCATGATAATGGACTGAACCTCTGAACCTGTAAGCCAGCCCCAATGAAATGTTGCCCTTCCAAGAGTTGCCTTGGTCGTGGTGTCTGTTCACAGCAGTAAAACCCTAACTAAGACAACCACTATGGGGCCAGCAAAAAACCTCAGCAAGAAAAGATGTTACTCTAGAAACCCAATGACCTGAGATCCATCCTCACAGACCGTTTCTTAAAATGTTGGTTTGCGTTGGGACACACCTGTAATCCCAGCACTCCTTTAGTGAGATGGAAGGCAGCGATGGGAATTACACAGAAGCTCTCTGGTCAGCTAGTCTGGAGAGCCAAGCACAGAAGAGACAAGAGAGACTGCATTAAAAACAAGCTGGAGGCAGAAACTCCTGAAAGGTTCTCCTGTCTTTCTCTCAGGGACACTGTGATACACACCTGCACACACATACAGAGTAATAATAATAAAATGAAATGAAAAGGAAATATTCACCATCCTAGACATATAATTTCCCTTTAAATTCAGTACAATGCTAACATACATTCCAATGAGTTTCTTTTTTATGGCATTCATGTGTGTGTGGCAGGGAACAGAGAGAGAACATGTGTGCTTCAGCATAGGTCTGAGAATACCCTATGGGTGTCAGCTCTCTGCTTCCATCATGTGGGTCCCTGCAGTCAAACACTGGCCATTGGGTGTGGGGGCAAGTCCCCTAGCCTCCTGAGCCATTTCATTGGCTTTCCAGTTGGTGTCTATTTCACTCTTTCTAAAACTGAGGAGTTGGGTCAAAATCTTACATAAGAGAGCCAAGGACCCAAAATAGCCGATGCACTGTGGAAGGGAAACAGATAGTGTATGTCTATAAAGAGAGTATTTCTACAACCAAATGAGCAAGAGAGGAATTTGTCCTTTTCTGGATTCACAGTAGCAATGTGGTTTAAGAGAATGGTACCCAGACAATGTGGACCAATGTCCCAGAAACTAGAAGCTGCTCAGAGACTGTTGTTTGGAGCAAGGTAGGAGAAGAATTTGAGGTATTAGGTTTGGTTCTATAGCAGGGTTCCTTCTGCTACCCATAAATGGATCCAGCTGTGGTGGGACGCTGTGATGTACCAAAATCAACAGTTTCCCAAAATTCTATAAAAATATTAATAAAATATTTTAATCCTTTTTATCTTTATAAACATTTAAGTGTCAACCACATATTAAACATAAACTTACACAAGACAGTGGTGGCGCACGCCTTTAATCCCAGCACTTGGGAGGCAGAAGCAGGTGGATTTCTGAGTTCGAGGCCAGCCTGGTCTACGGAGTGAGTTCCAGAACAGCCAGGACTACACAGAGAAACCCTGTCTCGAAAAACAAAAAAACAAGACAAACAAACAAACAAAAAACCATAACCTTACATAGTTGTTACTATGTAAGGACACAATCCCTGGTGTAGTGACAGTAATTCCTATTAAAATCATAAACATTATTTAAAGTAAGTGTGGTTAATCAAAGAGGAGGTATTATTCATTTAAAGAATAAAAACTTTATCCTCTTTGTCCAACGTTTTACATGTTTTTTCTCCTTCTGAAACTGACTCCCTCAAAATGTACACTAATGTAAAATATGTTATGCATGAGGTTTTTAATTGCTCACATTGATGTATTTCTTTGCAACATATTCATGGAAATTAAAATCTCCCACACCTTGTTACTTTACTGAGTGGATGAATCCCTTCTCTCCTGATTAGGTCTCACTGAGTAAATATCACACTCCAATGCAACAGGGCTCCACCTCCGTTCCACATCTAGGTTTCATTTTTATAAACATAAGCATTAAGCTTCTGGTTCATCGCTTATAGCAACATCAACACCAATGACCTTAATTGTCTTTTCGTTCCAGATGTCTTTTTATGGCCTGGAGCAAGGCAGCGCTGTCTTCCTTTTGTTGGATGGGAAAAGGTGATCCTAAAAGCCCAAGATTAACAGGAGGAAGTAGAAAGCCACTTTCAGGATAGGGAATGTAAACTCAGGAACTTGATTCCCTCAGAACTGCTCAGGTCACCTAGGGACGAGGCACACTCATGAGCTCCACGAAGAACAACTTGGTTATGAGGCCCCTTGATTTCCTCGAGAGAGTGTGTAAAGGGAGTCACATTAGCGGTAACACCTTCTGCGTGTCTTAACTTTTTCCTCACTCATGGACAACTCATTTTCTTGTGAACACCTCTGGCCAGCTGCTTCCCCAGTATTCTCAAGCTGCAGTCCACACAGCCAGCTGTTCAGCACCAAGCATTACTCATGGTGCCCAGGCTTTTGATTTAGAAAAGAGAATGTTAGACATAGACCAAATGTCAGGTCAAGTTTTGGTAGCCCCCAAAGTGTATCTTTATTTGGTCAAGTAAATCCTTTTGCAAAACCTGTATGTTATCACCAAATTATGAAGAGATGTTTCCTGAGTCAGGATGGGAAATGAAGGCAAGGGAACTCTCCTCTCAGGGTCCGTGAAGCCTTGACCAGCAAACAGGGAGGGATTCTGTGCAATCAACATCCTTCCATGGTGATCATTAATTGAAATAATAGATAAAATATAGAAATAATATTCAGTCCACATATAAACATTTGATGTTAAAGTCTCAATGGTCCAGGCTTAAGGTTTGAATGTGTAGGACCTTGAATAACAATTAACTCGATTCTTTCCCAACGTAGCCTTCTGAACTCAGACAAAAATTTTAACTTTACTTACCATTCAGACATCCTACCTTCCTGCATCCTGTGGGTGAGATTTCTACCTTACCCCGTGTGCTTCTACCACAGGGGTTCTCACCTATGGGTTGAAGACTCCTTTGGGGGTCAAATGACCCTTTTACAGAGGTCACCTAAGACCATCAGAAGACACAGATATTTACACTACGACTCATAACAGTAGCAAAATTGCAATTATGAAGTAGCAACAAAAATAATTTTATGGTTGGAGGTTCACCACAATGCGAAGAACCATATTAGGGTCCCAGCATTAGGAAGGTTGAGAACCACTGTTTTACCCGGTGTCCCTCGATCAGTTATCTCATTTAGGGTCTCAGCAACACCTTAACGATGGTAACTAAGGGCCTAGTGAGAAGGTTCAGCAGGAAAAGACTCTTCTCTTGTAAGCCTGGGGTTTCATCTCTAGAAACCACTGAATGTAGAAAGAGAGAAATCAACTGCACACAGCACCCAATCATATCTGATCGGAATTAAGGCCCACCCATGAAATGGGATCCATGACACTGTTCGAGTGGCAGGGAACCTGAGACTGGATAGGCCAGGGAGCTTGGAGAAAGGAACCTAGCAATAAAATGACCCCCCAGTGACATTCTGCTATACGTATAGATCATTATGTCCCTCAGCCAACCTCAGAGAAGCTTCCTCCTGCCACAACTGAACAACATGCATAGAGAGACCTTGGACCATTTAACCTTAAAAGGGATGTCTCTATCAAGTCCCTCCCCTTGGGGGATCAGGAAACTTTGCAGAGGAGGAGACAGAAAGATTGTAAGAGCCAGAGGGGATGGAGGACATCAGAGAGAAAAAAAAAAGGCCTTCTAGACAGAACAGGGCTGACACACATACGAACTCACGGAGACTGTGTCGTGACTAGCTGCCGGAGCTCCTGACTTGACCTAACCAAAACAATGGTTATAGCAACTAGGAACTGTAAACCGAATTAGCCTTTGTCTCCCCAGAGTTGCTTTTTTATTTTTTATTTTTTGTTAGCGTACGTGATGCTGGCTTAGGAAGGTTCTGTGTTATGGTAAATACTTAACATTAATTGGGGATTTCTAGCCTTAGAACATTCAGTTCCCAGATAAAAGACACACAGCCTTTATATTTCTAACCAGCCTTTAAAGCACTAGAGCTGGCCAGATACCTACCCTCTAACCTATTAGTGTCTACTTCCCTGTCAATAACCCTGAGTTATAACTTGCCGTTCAATCTGGGATGGCCCTTACTCTAATTGGCCAGCCCTCCTCGTGGTCATGTTTTCATGAATCACCTACCTCATGGCATCTTCTCCTCTCGCCACCTTCTTACTCTTCTCCTCTCCTGGTCCTACCCCTGACCCCAAACCCCAAGCCCAGTCACTGAAGCCCTGCTCACCTCTCTTCTTCCCAGCTATAGGCTGTCAGCATCTTTAGTCAACCAATAGCCTTTAATTAAGGAGCTAGGTCACATGGCATCACTCGGTGTACATGAGGATTTCCTTGTCTCTGGGGGCGACCAGATTTTGGGGGCCAGTGTTTCCCCTTACAATACATAGCAACAGACAAACCTCAACAGCTCTGGAACCTTTAGGAGATGAGGCCTTGAGGAAGGAATCTGTCATTGGGGGGATGAGTTTGAGTCCATAATTTTATCCCACGTCTAGTTCCCTCTGTCTGCTTCCTGTTGGCAGCTGAAGAGACGATGATCCCTCAGCTTCCGGCTCTAGCCGCCTGCTGCTGTGCATGCATTCCCCCACCATTATGAACTCTCCTTACTAAATGCTTCTGTAGGTCATCTCCGTCATGGTTTTATCACAGCAACAGAAAAGTAATCAAGGGCACCGAGATTACAGGCCCATGACCCATGTCCTCCACGAGCCCCTCCCCCTCCTCCCCTCCCTCTTCCTTCCTCCTCCCTTCCTCCTCTAAAGTTTCTACGTTAACCAATGGAAGGGTGCAGGGATGACGCTAGAGCACTCGCAGTCCAATCGCCTTCTAAAAGCCCTTTCTCTGAACACTGCTACAATGAAGACCCAGCCTTCTATATCTGAGCCTCTTTTTTTCCTTTTTAAAAAATTGGTTATTTTATTTATTTACATTTCAGATGCTGTCCCCCCTCCCAGTTCCCGCCCCCACACACAATCCTCTTATCCCATCCCCCCTCTCCTGCCTCTATGAAGGTGCTCCCCCACCCACCCACCCCCATCTGCCTCACTGCCCTAGCATCCCCCTAAGCTGGGGCACAGAGTCTCCACAGGACCAAGGGCCTCCCTTGCCATGGTGTCAGATAAGGCCATCCTCTGCTACACGTGTATCTGGGGCCATGGATCCTTTGAGAAACACTTCAGACACATACCATCATAAGTATTCTCCTTTGTGTTCAATGTAAACTTGTATCACGTGGGTTTCAGTGAGCAATATGGCTTCAATTCTATTGTGACTGAAACCCAACAACAAAGAGGCATATCCAGTGCAGTCTTCTGAAATTAGCTTCCTTCATCCAGTGAAACACCAACTTGCCCAGATAACACACAGTTATGGTGTGTTCCTTTTTAAAGATGGATGCAGTCTGAGCAGAGTGCTATAATTTATTCACATTTCTGAAATGAACACTTGGGTTATTTTGGTAATTTTTTTTTTGTGTCACAAGTACAATGTTGCCAGTACAGATTTACAAGTATTTTGTTTAAAAGGAAAAGATATATACCTATACCCAGGAGTGGGATTTATATAAAGATACACATATGTGTGTACACACATACATCTTCAACTTTATATTTCCACTTTCCACTCAAAGTGATTAGGTACATTTCCATCTCCTCTGACAGTGTGTGATATCGATCAGATTCCCACCTTCCGAACCCTTAGCATTATTGGATTAATATCGATCAACTTACCAACCATAAAATCTCAACACTCTCAGTCTTCATCTGCAATTTATAGACTAATAATATCCATGAACAATATTTATATTTTATTTGCTGTATAGATTTAATGTTACGCTCTATGTCTACCCGACAGTTTTTATGACTCTATTGATTTTTAGCACTAGGGATTGAACCCAGGGTCTTGTTCTTGGTGGGTACTTTGCCACTGAGCTAATGTCCCCAGCCCCTATTTTATTATATATAAAATATATATTATTTATTATATATATGATATACATATCATATATAAATATTGTACACATGCGCACGCTTGAGCGTGTGTGTGTGAGGTCTTTGGGACTAAAATGGTTAACTTCAAGTATTGGTATGTTCTCCCTCTGTTGGTAAAATGTTTGTGTATAGTATTGTGTTTGTGGGATGAGAAGGTTACAGGGCACTTTCAAAACTCTTATCTCCCTCTGTTCAACTTTAAAAAGACATGATAGCTATTAGCATTCTTGATTTACAGGTAAGAAAACTGAGCAGCCTTCCCTGTGTTTAGGGCTAGGTTCTTCAGACTCAGCATCCTGTATCCTTCGTAAGATTATATGCTGCTTCAGCTGTTTGTAGAGTATAGCTTATTCATTAAAAGAATCTCTCTCTCTCTCTCTCTCTCTCTCTCTCTCTCTCTCTCTCTCTCTCTTTCTCCTCCATTTCCTTCTTTCTCCCACCCCTTTCTCCTTTCTCTTTTGTATATAATACAAAGTAGAACCCCTTTATAGAGTTCATTTTAATTTCATAGTCTACAAGATGAACTTAAGAGAAGTAAAGAAAGCCCCAAGGTAATTTTCATTAAATTAAAAAACACTCTATTTATTTATTTGCTTATTTGTTGGGGGGTAGGTCGGACATCTGTATGCAGTAACATGTGTATGGGGAGAGGACAATTCACGGAGGTCAATTCTGTTCTTCTACCATGTGGGTGTGAGAGACAGGTTTCAGGTTTCCAACCTTGGCAGAAAGCCCCTTTACCTGTTAAGCTATCTCACCAACCCTCCAAGATAATTTTCAAATAGTAATTTTTTTGAGATTCTTCAGTGACATAAGAAACATCAGAAGTTGTCTATTCTGCAATAAACTATGTTTTAAGGAAGTAAAGGTTCTGAGTTTAGTAGGGCATGTCTTGAATCCCAATGCTCCAGAGGCAGAGGCAGAGGCAGAGGCAGAGGCAGAGGCAGAGGCAGAG
>NW_021604786.1:5490243-5512790 GCF_004785775.1 Grammomys surdaster | reverse complement strand
GGCAGAGGCAGAGGCAGAGGCAGAGGCAGAGGCAGAGGCAGAGGCAGGGGGATGTCTGTGAGCGTCAAGCCAGTGAAAATTAAAAGGAATAATATAGGAAAACAGACTTTTTGATACTTATTGTCTTATTTAGTTGCTTTGCTTCTATCACCTCCTATTTAATTATGAATTGACACCAATATATTTTAGCTAATATAAATAATGCCCATATGATAATGGTATTATATAATGATATTATAATAATGACCCCATTGCTCAACCTCCAGCTGAAGCAAACCCCAGCGGGTGGGTGGCTATCTAACATATTCTTGGCGAGCCTGAGGATATTTGAAGGATGCCTCAGCTTAGCTCCCGAACAGTTAAAAATGGTACTTACTGTTTTCTTCTAGTTGTTGCTAGATAAATACATTCTCAAATGACTACAACTACTTCTTGCGAACTCTTTAACTTTTTTTATTTTATGTTTGCCGGTGTCTCTTGTCACCCACACTAGCCTCAACTCACTTTGTAGCCAAGGATAACTTGTAACTTTTGGTTGTCTTGCCCCTGCCTCTGGAGTACTAGGGTTATCGGCATGTATCGCCACACCCAGTGGATGTCAAGCTGGGAGATGAACTCAGGACCTTGTGCAGGCAAATATCCTGGCAAGTGGGGCTCATCCTCAGTTTCCACTCTTTAAGCTTCTGGTGTTTTGATGGCTGGTTCTATTTTTATATGCATTACAGACATCAAAGAGAACTATGTTTGATGAAACTAGCTGTAACAAAAAAAGGAGGGGCTGGGGATAAATAAGGAAACAGAAATCCTATTCTGCGGTACTTTAATCACCAGCTAGGCTGTATGCTAGCTTAAGCACTTCCGGGACACATCCCCTGATGACTTAGTAAGAGATAGGCCCATGTCATTTCTTCTACAAAAAGAATGGTCTTTAACACCAACTACCTATAGTCTATAGGTAAATACCAAACACAGCCTCTTCTAAATTTCTGCCTAGGTTAGTTAAGCCTGCAATACTCACTCACCAGTATTTCCATTTTGGCATTTAATTTGAAACTGGTCGTCTTTTTGGTTCTCTCTTTCAAGGTGCTTTGATCTGAGTCTGAATGCTGTATGTGTTACATGGTAAACACTGTATGCCTGAAGATCAGCTCTCTGTGTCTATTTTGTTTATGTGTGTGTGTTTTCGTTTGTGAGTCAGTTATAATGCCTGGTTCCTGCAGCTCAGGTTAGTAGTTGATAATTACACCACAAAACAGCAGCACAAGAGACTTGTGCGCTAGGTCAAAAGGGCACTTCACGAGAATGGAATCCAGACCTGTGTTTGGAGGTACCTGGGTGAGTTGAGTGTTGGTAGTTTTGAGTTTCATATACTTTACAATTGTGAGTCATTACAGGCTGCTAAAGTAAGAGGAAAATCACTCCTAACTGGCCAGCAGCTTCTAGAATTACCTAGTCTAGAGGCTCTCAACCAGACAATTATCCACTTGAGAGGAAGGAATATGTATGTATGTATGTATGTATGTATGTATGTATACACATACACATGTATATGTATACATGTATATACACAAATTTCTCTCTCTGTCTGTCTCTCTGTCTCTCTGTCTCTGTCTCTGTCTCTCTCTCTCTCTCTCTCTCTCTCTCTCTCTCTCTCTCTGTGTGTGTGTGTGTGTGTGTGTATTCAGTGTCAGGGGAGGTATGCTCACGTCCTGGTGCACATGTGGATTTTACTTTTGGGGGTTGGTTCTCTCCTTCTACCATTTGGATCCTGGGAATTGGAACTCAGGTCAGGAGGTTTGGCATTAGGTGGGTATCTTTCATTGCTGAGCCATCTCACTGGCACACTCAATTACTTTTTAAGAAGTACATCTTTCAAAAGAAGAAGAAGAAGAGGAAGAAGAAGAAGAAGAAGAAGAAGAAGAAGAAGAAGAAGATCTTTCAGTTGATTGCCTTAACAAGGAGATCTGTGAGCAAGATGACCGTATCACTTAAAGTCCACTTTGCAACAAGTGTAAGATAGATTTACTGTTGAGACAACATACCCAAGAAGGGATGGCCTTAAAATAAACAGGGTCAGACTGTTTATAAAGGAGCGTTGCCTCAGGCCTTCAATGAGGTAAGGTAGGAGAGTTGATTTGGTAGAGTCGTCCCTCAGGAGGGAAATGTCCAAAGCCCTACACATTTCCGGTACAAGATACGCCAAGGGATAATTTTAAACACTTTACAGGGGTGTGGACATCCTCTAATTAAAAGTCTAAACTGGGTAGTTCAGTGGTGGACTAGTTGCTTGCCATGCTCAAGGTCTCGAATTCAGCATTCTGGAATCTCCGCTTCCTCTTTCTTAATAAAAGCCTGCGCTAACGACCAGGCTTCTGGGTAGTGCTGTTTGCTGTCACTTTAGAAACGAACAAACGCAGGGACAGAAGTACTCGCAAAACGCCTTCAAGAGCATGCTCTTTGGGTGAAGCCTGATTCGTCTGTGGGGTCCAGTCAGTCCATCCCTTTAAAGAATTTCGGGCAGGATGCAAGGAGAAAGCTCACTTCAAACCTGACAAGAAAACCACCTGCCAGAGATTTCTATGGAGAACTTGCTGTAAGAAGGCTCCACCCCGCCCACCGGCTGAGGCCCCGCCCACTAGCCTACACAAACACACCCACTCTGCTCCTGTTTAGCCTATGAGAACCTATTCGTGCCCCGCCCACCACAAACTCCACCCACCCGGGCCTGCTCACTTATTCAGGCCCCGCCCACCGCAGACCCAGGCCCCGCCCGCGCTTAAGGCGGGCTGCAGCCGAGGGTCTGTTCAGAGTCCTCGGGTCTCCGTGCTGTTTTAGAGACCGAGCGGCTGCTAGTGCGCTTGCGCGGCGTCGTGGGCCGGGTTCCCCTGCAGCCAGGACTTGGTACAGCCGAGCGGTTGGTGCGGTTTGCGGCTGCAGCCCCGGGGCGCGCTTTTCAAATCGTCCCAGCCTTGCGCCGAAATGGAGGGACAGCTCCTGAGGGGCCTCGCCGCGCAGCAGGTGAGCGAAGCCGGGGACTGGCGAGCTGCAGCCTGGACCGAGACCGGGAGCCCGGCGAGCTCCGTGGCTTGCACGCCTGTAGGTTGCACCCAAGGAGGAGAGCGAGGCCGGGGGGTGGAGGAGGACGCCGGGGCCCTTCCCATCTGCCGGTCTTCCCAGGTTTGCAGAGGAGGTGATGCCCCGGGAGCCGATGCCCGGATTGCTCCGCGGCCCGTGCAGCTAGGCGTCTAATGCAAAGTGTTGCTTACAGCCGTGTGAGCGAGCATCAGACTGTGGGGGGCCGCGGGGTGGACACTCAAACGGCATATACTTAGCTTTCCAGGAAGGTGTAAGTTTAAATGTGGATTCTTGCACGGATACTAGGAAAAAGGAAGACACCGAGTTGCAAACAAATCCAGTGTTTGGTTCTTTTTTAGCCATCTAAAATGTGTTCAAAATCTTTTACATTTAGTGTAGTCGAGACTATTTCTTGGGAACCCCAGTCAAGTATTAAAAGTATACTTCCTGTTCATTATTTTAGCATTTTAATTAAAAGAAGGTTCTCATGCCCTTTTAGCTACATCTTCATATCCGTTTTAATTTTCACCTCTTACCAGCTCCTGAAGTATATACTAATTGGAACCATACACTCTTGCCAGATTTTCAGGTCAAGACGAATACTGCAGGTTCATAGACTTTCTTTAGTAGATTTAGCACTGTTAGGAAGTCCTCTGGAAAGTTGAACCAGGCTTCGAGTTATTATGCAAACCGTATCAATAGTCACAGGACCTGTTTTCCATTAGCATACACAAACTTTCAACTCTCTTGTGAAGTATTTCTTAATTTTTTGTTATGTATTCCGGGTGTCCTAGTTGCCTTTCCCAAGGGTAGCCTTGAACTCCTGAAGCTCCTCTTGCCTCCGCTTTCCTACTGTGGACTTTATGGGAGGAGTGCCCCACCAAGCCTAACGTACAGGCGAGTGGAGCTGGGGTCTAACCCAGTGCCTTGTGCATTCTAGGCAAGCCCTGGGTCAGCTGAGCCACGCCCCACTCCTTTGTTGATTGTTAATACAGCCTCTGTTTCTGTCGAAATGAATGAAGATCTGTTGAGTTTCTCATAGGGGTCGTGTGAGTCCTGATGTGGCCATCCAAGTGTGATTATTAGTGTGTGTGACAGTGACATTGAAGAATGATACAGAAAGGAGGGTGACAAAACTGGGCGTATTGAAGGAAAATGTGTGTGTGTTTGTATGTATGTATATGTGTGTGTATGTGTGTATATATGTGATGCACGCAACACTCAGATAGTATATATAGCAAATATATCAAAGCTTGTTTATGTGAATATAGCAAAATAGTCATTTCTAAGCATAATATCAAGATAATTAAAATGTAGAATTGGCTTTTGTTTGGGTCTTGAAGATAAGCAACAAAATAGTAATAGGTTTCAACTTCACAGGAATACTGAGTCAGGAGGAGGATTTTATATTTGACTAACAAACACTGCGTTTTTATTTGATATGTGACTCCTCCCACCCCATACACACACATATGAAATCTGGGATCCAACAGGATTAGACCAGAGGTTTAGTCATTTGAGCTCGACTCCAACATGGGGGAGTGCGGGGGGGGGGGGGGAAGTGAGGGAGGGGAGTGTCTTCGACTTCTCGTGTACTGCATATTGGTTTTGGGGTAAGGTTGGGATCAAATGCCATTCTGCTGTGTACTTCTCAGTGACCCACGTGTGGTTCTGACTTTAGTTTCCATAGCTGCAGAAAGGCTGAAGTCCCTATCTTGGAAGATGTCGGGTTTGGTAGCCTCTCTGTGGCTGGAGCACAGGCCTGACAGATGACTATTTTTATTTTTTTATTACATCCTTTTGTCTTATTCCAATGAATGTCTTATTCCAATGAGCACCTAACCATCCTTCCTGATAAAGTTTATGCTCCTACCAAAAAAAAAAAAGTGCACGTGGAAATACAGTTTGAGAAGAAACAGTTCGTCCTTGTAAAGTGTTCTCAGAACATGAATTACGTTTCTCTGCAGTTCAAGTTTCCTACAATGGTTAGTGTTAAAACCATTTTTTTTTTCTGTACATAAACAGTTCTTCAGGATGTGGGATTTTGTTCAAGAGGTGGAGATTAGGCCTGGTGAGGTAGCTCCAGAGGTAAACATGACCTGAGTTTGGTCTCGGGGACCTGAGCTGGAGAGAGAACACTTCCCAAAGTTGCTGTCTGACCACCACATAGGTATACCATGGTATGGCAAGTCTCTGTGCGCACACACCTTACACACACACACACACACACTTGTGTACACACATCTTACACATACATACAGCACACATGTTAATAATAATAATGAACTGTTCTAGTTCAAACATACTGTATATAAACAGCTTTTCATTTTTTTCACCTACCCTTTGGTCTCTTTACCAGCGTGGCATAGTTCCACTTGTTAGGTGAGTAGTAGTTTTAGTTGGAATTACTTGCGGATGGTTTCTGTCTTGTTTTACCAAGCCCCCATCCCTGCTTGCAATTTTAAAAGTCACGTCTCAGGATCGATAGTAAAGCCCATTCTCTGCCATTGTGCCGTTCCAGATCTTAAAACCATCCAGATGTCTCTCTTCCATAACTTAAATTACCAGCTTCAGGACCGCACGCTGTTTAGAGAGGCCTTGCACTGCTGACTGTACCTAGCTCTAGTGCCTCTTCTGGGCGTGGATGCAAACTCGTGCAGTGTTATGCTTGTCTGTGCACATACATAGGTCAGAGGTCAGCTTCGGAGTATTCTTTTATTGTTTTCCCTTTTTGTTTTTTGTTTTTTTTGAGACAAGGTCTTGCTATGTAGCCCCCGGCTGGCCTGGAACTCAGGAACTAGAGGAGGAGTCACAGAGATCTGCCTGCCTCCGCCACCCCTGTGCTGAGATTAAAGGTGTGTGCCACTGTGCTTGGATGCGTGTGTGTGTGTGTGTGTGTGTGTGTGTGTGTGTGTGTTTGAGAGAGAGACAGACAGACAGATAGACAGACAGACAGAGTGTATTTCTTATTGAACCTGAAGCTTTCCGTTTTTGCTAGACTGACTACCAGTAAGCCCCAGAATCTATCTGCCTTCACCTCCCAAGCCCTGAGGTGACAGGGGCACAGCATGGTGCTCGAGTTTCTGTGGGTGAATTTGGGTCCCCATGCTTGCAGAGTGAGCACTGTGTCCACTGGGCCATCTCCCCAACTTCCCATTTCTACTCTTATTTATCTTAAATATTTATTTTTATTTGTGTATTTATATGGCTGTGTGTACATGAGTGTAGGGTGCCTGGAAGACCGGGAGAAGGTGTTGGATCCCCTGGAGCAGGAGTCATAGTTGTTTGTGAGCTATATGCTGTGGGTTCTGGGATCCGAACTCACATCTTCTGGAAGAACGGCAAGTACTCCCGTTGAGCCCCTATCTCCTTCTTTTAAAAGGTCCAGCTATTCTGTTTTTAGCTTTGTTCCACCCATTCCATCCGAGCTGTTAACTTTAACTACTTACCCTACCAGGACAGTGACATAGGTTTCTGTTTAACCTGATGGAACCCTGAGAAAGGGGATTGCTAACCCACTTGCTCTGAGAACTCGTTCTCCAACGCTGCAGCAGGATGCCTGCGGAGCAGCTTTTCTTATTGGCCAGAGTCATCCTCAACTCAGCCTGGCTGTGCTCTGTGGGCTGGGGCTGTAAGAGTAATGACTTTAGCTCTTCGGCCTTCTTGGAGTCCAATTATCATGACTGCATGCTCAGTGGATTGCCCCCCCCCCTTTCGCGATCCTTCCTCCCACCGGATGGCCCGAGACAGACAGCAATTTCCCCCCAGCAGTACCATGCACACTTACTAAGTAAAGACTAATTCTTTTGCTCTTTAAATGGTTCCTTGGCTAAGGCCGCTTAGTGTTGCGGTCAGAGGTTTCCTCGTTCAGGCGGAGTGGATGCGTGCCAACAGGTTGTGTGGGAAACGTAAGCTTGCAGCAGCAGTGGACACTGTTAAGTAAGTGTATTCAAAGACAATGCAGACATAAGCTTAGCAGGCAGTTCATCCTCCTGCCTCAGCTCTCTTCCACATGCTCGACTAGCTTTGACTAAGGAGGCAGGGCCCTCTTCTAGAGCGCATCCACGCTGAAGTGGGTAAGAGGCCGCATGGTAAATGTTTTCCGTTTTGCGGGCCATCATCTTCTACGTTTCTCGATGCTGCCTTTGTGGTTGGAAAGCAGCCAGAGCTAGTATGAACTAGCCGTGACTCAATATGACTTTCTTCATGAGCTGATGTGATTCGGAACAGCTTAATTTACAAAATGGGGCACCAACCAGACCACAGTTCTCTAACTCTTGCAGTAAAGGATGGAATTCTAGAAATAACTTCCGCCAATGACGTATCCCCTTAGTGGACGATGACTTAATCTCACGTGTAAGCTTTTGTTTGTTTGTTTTTTGTTTGTTTGTTTGTTTTTTGTTTTTGTTTTTGTGAAGACTTTGAGGTTCTTTTCCCTACCGTTTCTCAATCCTCTGTAATCTCCTAAATCTTTTTTAACTGGTGATGGAAGAAAATATTCTTCCCAGATAATTGGAAGCCCTAAAGCCCAGGCTAATGTGCAGCGTGGCTGTGGCCCCCTGCTGGTGACTCCAGGATATTACAACCTTAAGACCCTTGGGCGTCTCTGTCCACAATTGCCCACTAGAGCAGCGGTTCTCAATCTTCCTAACGCAGCGACCCTTTGATACAGTGCCTCACGTTGGGATGCCGCCCCAAAAATTGTAAAATAATTTTGTTGCTACTTTATAACTGTCATTTGGCTATCGTTGTGAATCATAATGTAAATACTTGACATACAAAATATTTGATATGTGAACCACCAAAGGGGTCGCGACCCACAAGTTGAGAAACACCACGTTAGAGGAATTTTTTTTTTTTTTTTTTTTTTGGTTTTTCGAGACAGGGCTTCTCTGTGTAGCCCTGGCTGTCCTGGAACTCATTCTGTAGACCAGGCTGGCCTCGAAGTCAGAAATCCGTCTGCCTCTGCCTCCCAAGTGCTAGGATTAAAGGCGTGCGCCCGGCTTAGAGGAACTTTAAAAAAAAAAAAAAAAAAAACATGTTCCGCCCTGCTTCCAAAGACCTAATTGGATGGGTCAGGAACTTTAATAAGGTTCTTTCTCTGTGCCTCAGTTGGTTCTCGAATGTAGCCAGCTTTTCAGAACCTCTGTGCCAGCCCAATCAGCTATCTCGTTGCTGCCTTTGAAAAGCAAAGCTGAATTCCGAGGCACCAGATGGCGTTTATTTATATTTGCGCTGTGGGGTAAAGCGGCTCATCCCAGCTTCGAGTTGCTCCTGGTGTGCACTTACCAGCGCTAACCAGCCTGCCACCGTTTATTACTGAAGAGACATATGGGTCACGTAGATGGTTCTTATAATTAATTGCTGATGACATGAAAGGAGAAATGACTTTGGGGCTTACAAGTCATCGATAGATGAAGTAAGAATTGTCGGAAGGCAGTCATGGTCAAAGAAAGGGACATCGTTGATAGGTGCCCCAGCTTGAGTCAGTACATACCACATGCAAGGTTAGCCTGTGACGACTCCGTGATGTGGTAACAGAAGGCGGTTAAACAGATCTGTTCTCTTTTGTAATTAGCTCAGCTGATTAGGCCTGAAGAGTTAAGTCAAACCATCTAACAGTTTGTTTTTGGAGGTAACTGTCACAGACTCTTGTAACCAGCTTCTTCTCTTTCTTTTGAAATGATTGTCCTTTTAATCCTTGACACGTATATTATTAGATCCTAGCCACATTTTAAAATTGAATTTTGGTACAATGAGAAAGTAGTAGGTTTTTTTGTTGTTGTTTTTGGTTTTTTTTGTTTTTTTGGTTTTTGGAGACAGGGTTTCTCTGTGTAGCCCTGGCTGTCCTGGAACTCACTCTGGAGACCAGGCTGGCCTCGAACTCAGAAATCCGCTTGCCTCTGCCTCCCAAGTGCTGGGATTAAAGGCATGCGCCACCACCACCCGGCGTAATAGGGTTTTTTTTTTTTTTTGGTTTTGGTTTTGGTTTTGGTTTTTACTACTGAAGCCAGGATCGTCACTTAGAAACAGACAGACACATGTGGGTTCTGTGCTCGTTCATGAAGAGGGCCTTTGTGGCTTCTAAAATTTACAAAGTGACTGGGAATGAGTGGAGGACTTTGCATCTTGTTTGTAGACTTTTAATGGTACGAATGAGCCTTGTGTTTGGAGTGCGGCCATCATGCAGTCATTAAATGGAACAAAAAGACTAAGCCACAGAGAAATTTCTTGGTGACTCCAAAATAAACTTGTCCAGAGATGAGTCTCTGTACAAGCAGCCGAGGCCTCTGGCGATTTCCAGGCACGGAGCTCGCAGCCTAGCCTTGGCTCCTGAGCTGTGTTTCCGTTGCTCGCTGTGAGAACCAGCCCAGTTCTCTCTACCGCTCATCAGCTGCCGGGTGTCTTGGAGCCTCCCGTCGCTCTCACAATCTGTGCGTGTGTGTAGTATGCTGCTTACAGTTGTTATTGTATGCTTAAAAGTATTTTTATTTATGTGTGTGTGGTGGCGGCGGGGGATGGGAGTTTATATGCGCATGTGTAGAAGAATTGGGTACGGGGTCCCCTGGAACTGACATTGCAGGCAATTTTGAACTACTGGATGTATGTGCTAGGACCCAAACTCTGGTCCGTTGGATGAGTATCAAGTATTCTGCTCTTAATTGCTGAGCTATCATCTCTCCGGCTGCTTATTCTATATTTTGTTAAGGCTGTGTAACAAATTATCAGTACATCCCTCCGTCCCCACCTTCCCAGTTCTGGAGGCCAGAAGTCAGAAGTATTGACAGTACCACCCCCAACCCATTTGCAGGGTCTCAGGAAAGTCCTTTCTTGTCCCTTCCTGGTTCTGGCTATTGGGATCAACCTACTGTGTTTCATCTCTGTCTTCACGTGGCCTTCTCATATATCTGTCATTGTAGGATGCTCTCTCTCTCTCTCTCTCTCTCTCTCTCTCTCTCTCTCTCTCCTT
The DNA here is from genome assembly GCF_004785775.1 of Grammomys surdaster. Lineage (NCBI taxonomy): Eukaryota > Metazoa > Chordata > Mammalia > Rodentia > Muridae > Grammomys > Grammomys surdaster. The sequence continues at coordinate 5,502,745 of NW_021604786.1, read as the reverse complement.
CCCTCTCCCTCTCTCTCTCTCTCTCTCTCTCTCTCTCTCTCTCTCTGTGTGTGTGTATGTATCTTCTTGTAATTCCTTTGTGTCTGCATCCGTGTGTGGCCTCTCTGTATGTATCTGTATATATGTTATCTTTATGTGGCCTCTGTGTGTCTTGTTCTTTTGTGGCCTCTCCCGAGTCTGTGTCTTCACATGGCTTTCTCTCTGTGTGTCTATGTCTTTTCATGGGCTTATTAAGATTTGAGACCCATTCTACTCCAATGTGACCCCATTGTAATTAATAGCACACAGGAGATTCTGTATCCAAATAAGGGCCCATACAAGGGTTCTGGGCAGACGTGGATTTCGAGAGCTCTGTTAAGTTAAATGAAGGCTATGAAAGCAACATGCTTTTTTTCATCTTTGTTTCTTTTCCTTTTAGCCAGTAAGTTGGAAAGAATTCCCAATAATGCAAGAAACTTTAGAATTTTGCAAATAGCTTTTGAAAAAATGGCTGTATTTGTTGCATTCTGGGAGACTCGGTTTCATTCTCAGAATGGTGCAAAAACTAAATGATGTCTACTATGTCTCCCGTCGCCTGTCTTCAGTGTAGTTCTAGAGTCTTGCAGCCTCTTATGGAAGACTCTCTATTCTAGGACTGCAGCAGCATCCGAGAGAAAATAAACTTAGAAATCCGCATGCGAGAAGGAATATGGAAGCTGCTCTCGCTGAGTACAAAAAAAGAGCAGGTTTTGCATGCAGTTAAGAACCTCATGGTGTGCAGCGCTCGGATCCAGGCGTACACGGCGGAGCTGCAGAAGTCAGAAGAGATTGCCGATCAAACCGGAAGACGGTTAGTGCTGTAATTTACCTTCGCTTTAGCATACTTTGGTATTTGAACAGACATGATATGATTTAAGTGTAAGTTAAAAAAAAAAAGGTCAGGACCGCAAACCGTTTAAGGGCTAACATGGGATTGCCAGCCGACGTCACAGTTGTGTGGACGTCAGGGCTCAAGGGGAACTCTTGAAACAGATGCTTCTATTGAGCTGGTTAAGGTGGGACACTGTTTTGCTTGAAAGTGAAAGTGTGTTAGGAGAAAAGGATATGGGGGGAGCATTTTAAGAAGAAAGGTAGAAGGTGAGAGTGGAGACCGTAGAAAAGTGTCTCTGAGAAATTAATTGCTTGTGCTAGAGAGGCGGCTCAGTGGTTAAGGGCACTGGCTGTGCTAGCAGAGGACTCAGGTTCAACTTGTAGTACTTACAAGTACTCATAACCATCAGTAACCCCAGTACCGGGGGACCTTACGCCCTCTTCTGTCTTCCTTTAGGCTCCTGGCATGCATACAGTGCATCTGCATACACACACACACACACACACACAAAGCACCCATGCATGTAAAATGAAGATAACTCTTTTAAAAAATTAATTGCTTAGAAACAGACAAAATTAATCCCTTACAGATGTGCTATGTGTACTAAGAAGAACAGCAGTTTAGGTAAATCAAATTGAGTGGGCCACAGATGATAAACATATAATTGGAAAGGAACCTAAAATAGACCAGCACAGCCCTTCCTATGGTGAGCCAGTTCCAGAGAAGGGAGTGGTGCTCCCAAGAGGGTTGCCAACTAGTTCCAGTCAGGGCTTGCTGCTTAGTTTCTTCTGGTCCTGAGATCCCTGTCACTCCACATCGCCCTTTGGGATAGATGTAGCATTTGTGTGTCACATTGTATCCCATTTCACAGACAATGCCAAGTCTTACCTGGATCTTGGGTGAATGGATCCAGAGACCAGATCTCAGGGTGCCTTAATATAGCCTCCATCTCCCTGGTTTGTTTGTAGTTCTGGTACAAGGGGAAAAGTCTCTCTGTGTACGCTCTTGATCATTGAGTAGGGGCACTGTGTCCCTCCATGAAATTCCATACAAGTAAGGTGCAGGCATGTCAGAGAAGGTTTCTGTAGACATAAAACAGGCATAGGGTTGTGATACAGCAGACATCGAGATGCAGAGTGGCTGGTTTGTTGGTGGCCTTACCATATTGTAGGTGCTGGAACCTTGGTGCTTAGTCCTTGTGCTGCAGGGCACTGTGTGTGGGGTGATAAGGTAACACCCCTATGTGGGCATTATGTACACATACACACATACACATATACATACATACACATATACATACATACACACATATATATACATATACATAACATACACACATATATACATATACATACATATATACATGTATGTACATACACACATATACATACACATACATATATATACATATACACATATATATATACATATACACATATAAATATACACGTACATACATACACACATACATATATACATGCATATATATGCACAAACATATACGTACATATATACATATACACATATAAATTCACATGTACATGCCTGCATACATATAAATACATATATGCATATACACATATAAATACACGTGTACATATATACACATATACATATATGCATATATACATACATACACACACACATATACACATACATATATACATACGTCTAATGGAATGCTTTACTTCAGGAGAACAAAAGTTACATTTCCAGGAGGAGGTGAGAACCAGTGGATGAGTTACTCCTGGGTGTTCACTTCAAGTATATTATGAGCTGCCACTGCAGCTGATAAAAACAACCTGGTAATCTCACTTCATTAGAGCCTTTGGAAGCCAGGGCTGTAGGACACCTCCACTGTGCACACCGACTTAACGCCGCCTGTCTGCTGGACAAGCTGGGCTTAGGCCATGCTTGGAAGAGTGACAGCACAAACCAGTCACTCCCGCAGTTACAGGAGGAGGAAGCCATTTGCCCTGTTGCCCTTCTGAGTTACGGTAGACATTAAGACTCACTTGAAGAGCGGTTAGCTGCTACTTCTCCTTGTTGCTCCATCTTGTGTTCCGAGGTTCTCACTACCTACTGTTGCTCACAGTGTCCCTGCTGCCTTTTTAAAACAATACACTTATTTATCACGAGCTCTTTCATAGGTGAGCATCCGTGTAGTGTTCACTTAGTCAGCCATTAATCTCATCCACAGCCTTCTTTCTCTCTGTGTGCATGTGAACACACCTTGTTCCGTTGAGCCATGTGAAAATGTGTTACAAACAGGACATGTGCATCTTAATGGCTTGGCACTCATCTGTATCTAAGAATATTCTTCTGTGTAATCAATATATATATAACTACATGCAAAATGTGAATAATTTTCTGTATAGACTCCTTATCTAATTGCTCACAAATCTCTCATAGTTTTTGGGTTGTTTGTTTGTTTGTTGAGACAAGGTTTCTCTGTGTAGCCCTGGCTATCCTGAATCAATATCTCTCTCTGTCTCTCTGTCTCTGTCTCTGTCTCTGTCTCTCTCTCTGTCTCTCTCTCTCTCTCTGTCAGGCTGGCTCGGAACTCAGAGATTCACCTGCCTCTGCCTTCCGTATACTGGGATTAAAGGGGTGCATCACCACTGCCCAGTCATAGTTGTTTTGATGCTTCTGTTGTTTTGTTTTGTTTTAACAATAGAATTTGGTAAATAGAGTGTCATACAGTGTGTCTGGTTACGTCCCTTTGGTTTATTTTAATAAACCTTTTCAAAAAATTCCGATGTCATTAATGCTTTGAAGAGTCTAGACCTTTAAAGTCTTTAAATATTCTATGGTCTGCACCTTTAAAGTCTTTAAATATTCTACGCTCTGCACCAGTTTGGTAGTTTCCTTAAGTCGTCCTCCAGCCTTCTCCATAGTCTCGGGTTCTCACTGTAGCTAGAAGTTCAATGTAGAATTCTATGGGATTGAACCTGTAGCCTTGCCCATGGTAGACATATTCCCTACCTCTGTAGGAGTGAACCCTTCACACTTGGACTTGGGATTTTCTACATTAACTACAACTATCCACTGCCAAGAAAAAGAAACCTCTCCCATAAGATTTGAGAGCTGCACTGATTTATGCTCAGAGGGGTAAGAACTCAGGGCTGTTTGACACTGTGTCCATTTAGCGTAATAGAGGTAGTAGGCTGGCAGCTAGCATCCGTGAGTGCCTGAACAATGGCTTCTTGACCAGATTCATAGTACTACCGGGCATGGCTCCCCTCTTGGGGAGCAGGCATTAAATGGAGCAGAAAGAAGTAGGTTACCCCCATAATCTCCATCCCCATAGCACTCATGCCACTATGGCCCCCTGTGGGTTTGTATTCCTACACTAGACATTACTCTGGCTCCCAAGATCCACAGCCAGCTAAGACCTGTTTCTTTTACTTTCAGAAAATTTTCACTTTAGAAAACGAACTGTTAGGCCGGGCAGTGGTGGCACACGCCTTTAATCCCAGCACTTGGGAGGCAGAGACAGGTGGATTTCTGAGTTCGAGGCCAGCCTGGTCTCCAGAGTGAGTTCCAGGACAGCCAGGGCTATACAGAGAAACCCTGTCTCAAAAAAACCAAAAAAAAAAAAAAAAAGAAAACAAAAGAAAAAAGAAAAAAGAAAACAAACTGTTAATTTTATCTAATTATTATTTTTTTTCTTCTCTAAGAATTCTTGCCCCGTACACAGATGTTGACCCCTGTCCGGCCTTCTGTGACTGTCCCATATGATCTCTTGGACGTCTGTCTGTCACATTTGTTTGATTCTTTTTCTTCTCACCAGCTGCATCCCCAGTTTGGCTTTTAGTGTTGCTGTCAGAACCGAGTTACTCTTCCTAGCTCCGTTCCTCCTTCTTTCTTCTCACTGGGTATCTGCGTGTGGTTCCTCCTGCCATCTGAAGGTTTGTGTGTTAGATGCGTGCAGACACGTCCACATCCCTGGTCTCATGTGCAAGGACCTGTTTAATGGCACACGCTTCATGCTGGCGTATTGCTTTCGAGTCTTGTTATTTTCTCATTTGTGGAGGCTTGCCTGCCAGAATATTTTTATCAGCTGATTCTCTATCCCAGAATGGCTTTGTATGGATATGAGGGTCTCCTTTTGGAACTTATTATTGTTCATAATGGTTTAGTGACATTTTCCTGGACCAAGACGTGATGGTGTAAGTGGACCGTTGCTGGAAGGGTGTCCTTGGTTTTTTATGCAATAGTGTTTTTGTGTTTAGAGGAATGGACCGTACCTTTAATAATGATGCTTTTTGGAGACATTAGTTTGTTGATTTTCTGGTTCTTGGATATGACGTTATTTCTTGGGGTTCTTAAGTTTAATTGCCTTCTTTTTATTTTCACGTGAAACTTCTCCACTAAGTGCCTTTCTCCTCCATGGCATTAACAATTATTGAACCTAAGTATTTTTCAACCCTCCAGGACCTAGTGCTGTGGCCTTTCCTAAACTTTATGTGCACTATCTTCTCTCCCAGGCTAGCATAACATTAGCAAACTGTCGCCTGTGGAACTCTGTGGGATGAGGTCTCCAGGAGCTGGCTTCCGTGTCTTCCAAAGATTAGTGGCATTTTTGGCAGCCTCTCTCTGTTTTCTGGTTGGGTTGCTGGAGAAGGCTACAGGAGACCTTGCTTTTTTTCTTGATATGAATGAAGGCCTGTGTAGAAAAGAGTCTTAGATAATATGTCACAGGAACCGGGAGTTAGACCCTGATCACATTAGCAAGTGTGTCTTCTCCCTAAACCTAGGCTCATCCCTGGAGCGAAAACATCAATGGTCACAACACAGTGCCCGCGTTTGTGGGGCATCTTCCAGAATTCCACAGGCGCTTTAGAATTGGCACGTTACTCTGCAGCTGTGTGAACTGACTAGATATGTCCCTTCTCGGACCGTGGATGCCATCAGGTGTACAGCAACTCACTAAGGGAAGTTGTAATTGATGGGTGAAGCCCAAAGCTTGAGGCTAGTCTGCTGTATGTACCACCATTCCAAGCATGCGTGCTTCCTGCCCACTCAGCCGCAGTCCCAGAAGCCCCGTGGCCACTGAGGCGCGGTACTGGGTGGGGCGCTCGCTCAGTGCACAGCATCGTTCTCCACAACGCAGGAGCTGGCATATCAGCATTGTCCTCCGTCAGCCTCCTCCCCCACCCCAGCCGGTCTCTCTCTTCTCCACTCTTAAATCCGAAATGTTTTATTTGGCTTTGTTAAAAAAAAAAAAAAAGTAATAATGCTAATTACAGTCATTTATAGGATTTAATTATATGTGTCATTCAACATAATTGTGCAAGTTTTTAATAGTGCCGAGATAACATTGCAAGGCGGATATGACTACCCATCCACACACTTTATCGCTTACGGACTGTAAGTTAAAATAAGAAAGAGACTAGCAGGGAAGTAAAAATTCTATACTTGAAGTAGTTCTATAATGAAACGTGTATTTAAGGACGTTGCTGAATTTATTTCCTAAATTGTAGATGGTTTGGTGTCTGTGGAGGGGGGCTGTCTGTATCACACGTGGGAGGTAATCTAGGATATCACGAAGCTATTACTATCATAGTTCCAGGGTGGTTTTAAATTCTACACTATGAGTTTTTGAGATTTAGTTTTGACTTCTTTCCGTAAAAGGTGGAGGGTTTTATAATCTGCTTTCAAATTAGAGAATACCATTCAGAATCCTCCGACTAGTTCATTAAGAAAAAAGTAAAATATCGTTGCCATTATGCTATTTATTGTTACAGTGCACTAATTTTGGCACAGAAATGGCTGTTTAAAAATCCCCATATGGAACAATATAAAACAGGCCAATCTGTGTTTACTCAGAACATTTTCATACAGATCTTGGGAGTAAGAGAGTGGCAAGCTGGCGCCCTCTATTGGTCATTTTCTGTACCTAATTTAATTTCTGTCCTTAATTTTGTTGTGTTTGTCCTTTAGGGGTTAGAGAATTTACTCAGTGGTAGACTAACAGGCTCTGGATTCGGTCTTCAGCTCAAAAAAACAAAAAATCTAGCCCTTACAGGTCTTACACAAGAATGTGAACTGGGTTTGTTTGGATAAGATACACTGTTTCATAACTTTGCTCTGTCCTCTGGTTGCAGGTTTTCTAGCAAGTATATATTTAACTTAGTAAAATGACCGTATTCAGCAGTTTTATTGTTAATTTGAATCAATTGGAAAAACATCCCATTTTTTTTTACTCGAAATAACATTTTTGAAAGTATTGGAATTGAAAATAACCAAAGTTCCAGAAATTTGAAGGGTTTTTTTCTCATTAAAAAAAAAAAAAAAACCAGACTTAGTTCTTCACAGTTTTATGATCAATTAGCTTTTGATTATAGTTTGAGTATATTTTTATGGAATAACAGTGCAGGAAACTGTTCTTTCTTTGCATTATGTGGGCCCTAGAGATCAAACTCAGATCCCCAGGTTAGACTGCAAGTACTTTTATCCACTGACCCATCTCACCTTCCCTGCCGTGGTTTGCGAAACAGAGTCTCCCTAGGTAACATGGGCTAGCCTTGACTGTGTGATCTTCTGGCTTAAATGGTGTCTCAGTTTGTTTTGTATGGTATGAAATCCCAGTTTTGGGGCTGGTGTTGGCTTCCATCTTAGAATTTCCTTAGAAATGGTTTTTCGTTTCCCTCCACAAATTCTATTCTCTCTTCTTAAAGTATTGTGTATTCTCGCTCTTTGGAGCTTACAAGAATGAGATGTCATGCCAAGTACACACAGAAATAAAGCATAAGGTGATTTGGGGGGTGAGTATCTTTCAGCCGTAGGAGTAGCAGCCCACAGATTGGCTGGGCAACACCTGACTCTTTCAGGCCAGCATAGCTGATGAACTCGATGTACAAGTTCTGTGATAAGTTGGGCATCATAGTATAACCAGTACCCTTTATTAGGAAGTATAATAGTTTTTGTACACTCAAAAGAGGGTGTCTCTATCTCTCCCTGAAAGCTAGCTGGCTTTTGACTGAACATCCTTTGAGACAAATACTTCACATTGGTTGTTAGTATTCATAGCTGCCTGTTTATTTTAAAGTTCGGCTGTTTTCGAAAGACTTGATGTATTTTTCTCTCGACAGGGATGCGAGTTTTGAAAGTAAAGAACGAGAACCCTGCAGAGGAAAGATCGCCCTGTCAGGTATGCTGCGGTGTGTCACCATGGATCCCTGAATATGTTTATGGATTATTATTGCTGGCCTTGCATATTCTGTATTTCCAGCATCCGATTGTTTATTCTATTTAATCATTATGTTTTTCAATTACATGGAACTTCGTGGATTGGGGAAACTTCGTCATAACATTGTGCAGGTTTGTCTTCTGTTCAGGCTCTGGGGTGTGTGGAAGGTGTGTTCGAGTCACCTGCTTGCTGTTGAGTGCCCGAGCTAGGCCGTAAACCCACAAGCTTTTCTCTCCCCGCCGTTTCTGTTTGTTAAAGATTGTCCGGGCTGCACGTTCCGTGAGGGTTTGGCCCATGTTTGCTCTGTTTATCACATTATACCAAAGCCACCGTCACTGGGCTTGGCTCCTGGTGGTTGCTCGGTGAATAGTGGGTAGATGATTGACCACTTTGAGCTGGTAAAAAGCAAACTGCCCCAGCCCCGCCAAGTTTCCATTCTGCCCAGTTCTTTCCCTGGCTCTATCTTCCATTACACAAGCCACGTGGTTTAGGCAGATTTTTTTTTCCCCTTCCCTTGTCAACAGAGGCCTTGATTGAGACACCTAATTGGATTGTGAAATGGTTTCATTTCCTTTCATTCCCTTCCATCATTGCTGCGGTTGGAACGGCGTTTGCTGTCAGCAGAACGAGGCGGCACCTCGCCACTAGATGGCGCTTAGGCTGTCAATCTCGGTTTCTCCAAAACCGCAGCATTCCACGCACCCCGCACCCCCGCACCCCCACACCCCCGCAAGAGGTGGCGTGGAGATGCCACACGATTAGCGTGGCTGGCTTGTAGATATCTCTTCGCCATACCCTGGAAACAGCCTATGGCCTGCGTGGACCTCTAGTAATAGCTGCTGTAACCCATTGGTCTGAGTGAGGTAGAGCGCTTGCTATTGTGTCACCTGGCCTGCTGGTCATGTGTCACCTGGACTGCCCATCAAGGGATTGTTCTCTCTGTACATCCCTCACAGCGATGGCACTGCGTTTTATTTGACCTCACTGGAAAAAATGGAGAAATTGCCCTTTGGTGGGGGGGGGGCGCTTCAGAAAATTAAGTGAACTGCATAAAAAACCTTTTGCCTGTTTTGTGATCATTTGCATTCACTGCCTGTCTTCTGCTTGTGCCCTCTGCGTGGCCTATGGCCTGATCTTGGTCTTATGACTGTGGCTGACTTGAGGTCCACTGCTTTTGCCTGGGTCCTTTTGCTGCAGAACCGAAGACATTTGGAGAACCCTCTCTACTGTGTCTAAATACATTCTAACATGCGTGGATTCAATATTGTAGAACTTCAGAGGTTTCCCACCACCACTTAAATATTGCCCTCTTCCCTTGCTTCTAATAAGGTGACCACTCAGTAGGCCAATGAGGTGGGTGACCTGTTCAGTGAGCTCTGTGACTAATTTCGTCTGTTGTCCCTTTGAGGGTGCTTGTTTACTGTAACCGCATTTATTTAGAGGAGGGTCTAAAACAAAAATACTTAAAGGGCAGTGTTTCATGATCTCAGATACCTTTGTACAGAAACCGACGTCAGCTCTTTTTTTCCCCAAGACATTTTAAAGCAAAATTAAGGAAGAACCCCAGGAGATGGGACGTCCTTGTTGTTAGCATGCTTTCTGCTGACTGGGCATTTTTGCAGCCCAGTTTCAGCATGTTTCTAAGATTGCACTGTAAACAGGACAGCCCTGGATTTTGAGGTTTCCACTGACCGGAACTTGCTATCCATACAAATAACTGGTTCACCCCCATTCCTCCTGCACCAGGTGATGCGGGGTGGCTGGTATGTGTTTTCACTTCCCAGTCCAATGACTAGGCCAAATCGGTTACCCACAAACCTCAGCAGTTTCGGTTTTTGTGGAGTTTTTTTCCCTTTCTTTCTTTTCATATGTGTGCATGCATGTTTGCACGTGAGTAGACATGTGTAAGTGCATGTGCATGTGCTGGGGTCCCGAGGTTGTGGCATCCTCAGTCCTTATATCCATGTTACTCATTTTGAGGCGGGGCCTGTCCATCAAACCCACAGGTCCCTGGTGATGCCTAAGTCTCTAGAGCCAACTTTCTTTGGGGACCCTCCTGAGGCTGGAATTAACAGGTGTCAGCCACAGCCACCCGACAGGTATGTGAGTTCTGCGCTCCAAACTGTGGTTGTGCAGCAAGAGCCATCGACCCAGTCCCTAGTTTTTCTCTTTCCAAAATGATAGCCCGGGACCTGACATATTGGGGTCAGCTACAATGTTGTTGAGGCTGTCTTAGGTTTGCCACAAAATGTCAGCGGAGACATAAAATAAAAACAAAAACAAAGGTGGACCACTGTAAGCTGAAACTCGGGCTGACCATTTGCCAGAATCTAGAAGGTGTTTCTGTCATTCGAAGCTGGACCCTTTGCTGTCTGAGGAATACACAGCCAACGGGGACACGGATGAGAAATATTCCGTTTGCTTACATGGAAGGGCTGAGGCGTAGGGAAGAGCAGGATCGAACCCAAGCTGTAGGGAAGCAGCTAAGGACGCCTGGATCAGTGTCCTCCCATGAGATTGTAAACAGTTGAAGCTTTGCCACCCCAGCCAGGACAGCTGCGAGTGAGAGCCATTGGCTAGTGTGGACTAAAAGGAGGCAGGAGGCAGCCACGGTGGTCAAGCAAGAAGTGAGTTTGGACAGGCCATCAACTGGGTAATAATTCTAAAACAATGAAGACATCCATAGTAAAATCAAGGGCAAAATATCAGTGTCTTGTTGTGTCCGCATAAATTAGCACTGGTTTGGAATTGTTGCTAACATAATGGCTGAAAAACAAAGCTATTGGAAACAAACGAACAGGCAGATTGGGTACTTTTGCAGCTAATGAATGGCAGATGAATATGACCTCGGGGAAGCGACTGAGACACTTGAATTAAAGCATTCGATAAAATGTGACTGGATTTAGGATAAATAAATAAAAAAGCGGTAGTTTTTTTTTTTTAAAACCAGCAATAACTTGCTAGAGACTACAATGGAAAAAATGTAACTTACAAAAAAGCAACAGCACACCCCCCCCCCCAAGCATTAAATATATTAGAAATAACCTTAATTAAAATGCAAGGGAAGGAGCTGGGGGCAAGGCTCCATGGGAGGTTCTTCCCAGTCCCTGAGCTTGATCTCTACCCCTCTAACAAACAGAAAGCCAAGGTTAGAGCAAATGTTAAGAGAAGACATATTATATGAAGATAAAATAGTAAAAGTTATTAGTTCCCTGGGCCAGTGAGGGCACTCAACAGATAAAGGTGCTTGCTGCCAACTCTGATGGCCTCAGTTCTCCTGGGATCCACAACTTCCACAAGTACACACACACACACACACACACACACACACACAGAGAGAGAGAGAGAGAGAGAGACAGAGAGAGAGAGAATATTATACATTCCTAAGTTATTTTGGATATTAAAACATTTGAGAGGGAATTTTGACCAAAATTGAAAAAATTCTTATAAAGAACCAGTGACAGTTGCCTCCAAAAGACAATGACCCTAGCACAGTTGGCGTTGGAAGGCGTACGGTGACAACTGATTCAGTTCCAAGTGTTTGGTCCACGTACAAGCGTGGATGGGCTCAGAGTGAGCATAAAGCGGGCATGGGGGGTGAGGGAGGCATAGATGTAAAGCTGAAATAATATTTAGAAGAATGTATTTTCACTTCAGATACTCTCAAATTTCACATATTCTTAATAACTTCTAAGAAATACCGCCTATAGAGCTAGGGAGATGGCTCAGTGGCAGAGAGTATGCACCGACTTGCAAAGGACCTGAGTGGGATTCCTAGCAGTATGGCTCACAACCACCTGTACCTCAGAGCCATTGGATACAGCGCCCTCTCCTGGCCTTCATGGGCATCAGTCCCGCAAGTGGTGCAGAGACTTACATGCAGGCGAAACACCCATCTCCGTGAAAAAAAAAAATATTTTTTTTGAAAATCATCTATAAACAATAATTAGAAAATTGCTGTGTGTATTTCTTTTTGGCCCGATCTGTCATGGAGCTCAGAGGTTCACATCGTGAGTGAAATCAAAATGATCAAAATAATTGCTTCATTTTTCTTTTTGCCTTCTTTATAGATATTCGAATACCATTAATGTGGAAAGACTCCGATCACTTCAGTAATAAGGAATGTACGTACGGCTTTAGTTTGGATTTGGAAATGTTTCCTTGAGTGCATAGGACACACGTTTGTGTTTTTTGAGGTCAGAACTCTTTGGTTCTGAGACATATTGTTGCCATTTGCCAGTAAGCATCGTGTCGGCGAACTGTTGATTTCTGATTTGGGGGTCTGGGTATCAGTTCCCTGATTCAGATTAAGATGTGCATATTGATGAGGGGAGAAAGGTAGAGTCCGTCCCCCACAGCCAAAAAAGACATGGGATGAGTCAGAAAATATGAAATATCTCCCTCCCTCCTCTCTCTCTCTCTCTCTCTCTCTCTCTCTCTCTCTCTCTCTCTCTCTC
>NW_021604786.1:5455926-5490233 GCF_004785775.1 Grammomys surdaster | reverse complement strand
CTCTCTCTCTCTCTCTCTCTCTCTCTCTCTCTCTCTCTCTCTCTCTCATCCAGGAGATCTGAGCTTTGCTTTGCTAGATCATTTAAGAGGATGTAAGGAAAGGTTTTTAGCTTGGTGTGATTTTTTTTTTCTTCTGCACCATTTCATTGGCAATACGCAGCCTTCACAAGTCCGTGTATCGTTTGGATCACGGACGTTAACCTGAAATGTACCCTAGCTGTTCGAGGCAAAGCCGGGCGACCCGGCAGCCCTTCATCTGCCTCGTCTACCACGATGGCTTTGTCCATATTCCGAAAGCTGAATGGTATCAGGCATAATTAGTTTTACATGAAGAATCTAAATCAGGTTAGTGTTTGTTTTTTCAATTAGGATATATAATTCACTTCACCAAGGAATGCTTGTGGGATTTGAGTCAATTTTCGCGATTACTGTAGAGAATAAACTTTCCTAAAGAGCTACGTTTTCTCCATAATGAGGATTTAGCCCTCTAATCACCTGGTATTTTTAAGAACATCACCAAATTGGAGAGTCTAGCAGCTGTTTTTTTGTACCCATGCCTGCCATTTGGGTGTTGGGACTCTCAAGCCGTTTCTTCCCTTGCTTACAGTTTGGTGGAAGATGTTTGGCCACTGTTGATGCACCCGCCCTTAAAAATCACCTTTTCTTAGCACTTGGACGTCAGATGCCAGAGGGAATCATTTAGAAGCTTGGTGCTAAATTGACCAAGAGAGCATCAAGTTTGCTAAGTGATCAGATTTGACTGCGGAGATCTCTTTGGCACGTCAAGGGGCCAATGTCTATTTCTGATGCTTCTTGGTTTGAGGTTGGGTTTGAGGGAGGTGAGGGAGGTGAGGGACCACCGCTGAGTGTCTCACACAGGCATGATTCTTGGCCTGCTTGTGACGGCTCCTACCGCTGCCTCTCCTCTAGGCACAGAACGCTTCGCCATCTTTTGCTTGTTCAGGATGGGAGCTGACGTGTTTGACACCGATATGATGATCGTGGACCAGACCATCACAGATATATGTTTTGAAAATGTCACCATATTGTAAGTAGTATCCTTAATCCTCAGAGAGTGAAATCTGAAGTTCTGCCTCTTTTTTTTTTTTTTCCTTATCAGTAAAGAAAGCCTAATTACTGTCTTTAAATTCTGATGGCCTATGTCCTGACGGGCCTTGGATTTTCTTTTTTTTTCTCAAAGCATCAGCAGCTTCGGAAATATTTAAAAGTTACCCCCCTTTATTAGATGCAGAATAAAATAGGAATCTTACAATTCATACTAGCAAGCAAACAGTTGACTCAGTGACTCTGCTAATATTTATATGTCTGTCACTAGCGAACCTATGAGTATGATAGAATTCGATTTGAGGCTTAATGTAATACAGCAAATTTGGGCATAAAGTTGATTTTTCTTTTCCTTCACAGGAAATTCAGTACAAAACTAATGAAGTGGTAAAGCAAACTTACTTACAAACTATTCTCTTAAGCGCTTCTTACGGTGAATTTTAGGGTATTCATTCTCTTATGGCCGGCTTTTCTCGTGTACTCAAACAGTGTAGAACTCCTTGGCCACCTTAAGGGCACTTTTCTGGTGCTGCTCTGTGCAGGTTCATTATGGCTATCCTACAGAGAGTCAGAGACAGCTTTCTCAGGTAGCCGTGGACATCGTTTTTTTTTTTTTTAACCAACATGAGTTTTTCCCTGGCCTCTCTCTCAAAGTCTTTGTTAGCCTGCCTCCCTGAGGGATTTGTTTCTCGGGAGACCTCAGGATGCCATTTCTAGATCAAGTGGTCATAGCTGCCCAAACTGCCCACAGGCAATCAGGGGCACACGTTTGCCCAAGGCCGGTGACACTTTAGATATCAGAGGAGTCACGTCACACCGACAGGACCATAGTAGACAACGTTCTGTGGCTTCTGCAACAACTAGTGCCCCCGAGTAACTGTATAGGATGTTACCCTGGACTATTAGCAGTAACGCAGGCCGTTTTACAAGTTGTACTTAAGCCAACGGAATTTAGTTCTATCCCGCCTCGGGAATAGTCCCAAGTTCTTGTACACTTTAGACTGAAGTGTATTTCCTGCGCTATCTCTTTATCTCTATTTCTATTTCCAATGTTGCTAATGACTTTTTCTCCCCCTGCCAAAATTATCCCACTCACTAGTCGTCGCCTGTCTTTATATCAATCCGCCATTGTTCATGTTTTGCCACAGAGACAAAAATTCCTGTGTGGGGGTGGGATGGGGGAGTGTCTCCCTCCCCCCACGGGAAGAACAATACAAACGACTTGGAAGACAACATACGATTTATTGGCATTTGTGGGGTATAAATATTTTAAATTGGCCTAAAAATAGCTGCTGACAAATGTTCTAAATGTTAAAAAAAAAAAAAATGTGTTCTTTGTTACGACGCTTGTTTTTAATAAGTCTTCAATATTTATGAATCTCTGGTTTTCTTCTAAATATTGACATTTGTTACTCATTACCAGGAATATTGTATGTTTAGACGTTGCCAAGTAAGAAACTATAAAAATAGCTGCGTTGGTCCTTGGACGTATCCAAACTGTAGATTAGCCATTTGAATTTTAAAGTCCCAGGACTGAGACTACCTTCTGTCTTCAGGTGGCATCCACAGAAGAATGCAGTTCTAAGTGTGTTTCTCACGTAGTTTTGATGTTGTTTGGTTTGTTAGCGGTTTGGGGGTTTGTTTGTTTGTTTGTTTGTTTGTTGGGTTTTTTGTTGTTTTTTGTTTGTTTGTTTTTTGTTTTTTGTTTTTTGTTTTTTGTTTTTTGTTTTTTTGTTTTTTGTCAGAGTTTCTCTGTGTAGCTCTGGCTGTCCTGGAAGACCAGAGCCAGCACTGGCTCTGTAGACCAGGCTGGCCTTGAACTCACAGAGATCCACCTGTCTCTGCCTCTCGAGTGCTAAAGGCGTGTGCTGCCACTTGGTGTTGTGCTTTGCATTTTAGTAGCAACACAGTAGCTTTCTGTGCTAATGGTAATTTATCATACCAGGTAAGAGTAAAGCCAGTCTTTGAGCTACCTAAACTGCAGAGTATGTATCGTCTGTCTGTCTGTCTGTCTGTCTGTCTGTCTGTCTTCTTTGTCTACATGTTTGTATGACTTCGAGGGCACTTGTGAAATGGAGCCAGTGTGACAGTCAGAGGAAAACCTCTGGTGTAGACCCTCGCCTTGTACCTAGAATAAGACAGGAATAACCAGGCAAGCTGGCCTCACAGAGGCCACCACATCCGATTTATGGTTTTGGGGGACCCAAGCTAAGGTTCTGATGCTTGTTCAGCAAGCACCTACCTACTGAACCATCTCCCTAGGCAAACGAGAGAATTTCTGAATGGGTTCGAGTAAAGTCCTATCAGGTTCCCTCTACTTTTGCACACAGTGCTCTGTGAAGACAGAGCCTGTCCTCTGGGAGCCTGCTCTTTCACGTACACCCCTTTATGTTGGTTTTGGGGTCCTCTATAACCCGACAGTGGAGTGTTGGTAGCCATTGGCGAAGGTGAGGCAGTGGATTGACTTGATATGAAGGCAAATGGGAATTTGAGATCTCCTAGATTCCATCCAGGACAGGTAGTCATTTCCAGAAATTACACATATGATAGAAACATTTACAAAATGGCGGCATTAAAGAACTGCAAAGGAGAAACAGCAGTGTCAGAATGTTTCAGTCTTTTTTTTTTTTTTTTTGAGCACTTTGCCTGCTTACGTTGGCTCGACTGAAGCAAAGCCCTCGCCTGTTTGTGTGTGTTGTGCATGCATGTACACACATGCAGGTTCTTTTTGAGTGTTGAGTGTTCTTGTATGTGTATGGGGAATGTTCATACGTATATGTACACATGAATCTGGAGGTCAGAGGACGACCTTGGGCCCTGTCTACTGTGTTTTTAAAGACAGTCTCTCCATGGCCTAGAGCTCACTGATCAGGCTAGGCTGCCTGGCCAGCAACCACCAAGGATCTTCCTGCCTTCACCTCCCCCAGCGCTGAGATTACAGGTCCATGCTGCTGTGCCTGGTTTTTTTAAAAAATAAATTCTGGGGAATGGACTTGGGTACATGTACACACACTTGCTTGCTTACCAAGTATTTTACAAAAAAGGAAGAAAAAAAGAAAAGAAAGAAAGAGAGAGAAAGAAAGAAAGAAAGAAAGAAGGAAGGAAAGAAAGAAAGGAAGGAAGGTCATTCCCCAAGACTTTGGTTTAGAAGCTAACAGCTCTAAAAAATTATAGTGACCCACTGAGGCCTTTAGAAATGGACACGGTGTCTCATTGCGTATGGTTTAAACGCTGATTTTGAATATTGGAAAGACACCCAAGGGGTTTTAGTTTTGTTCTCTGTTGAATTAGACTCCGGAGCCATTGTAACTGCTCTTGATTTCAGCAACGAAGCAGGACCAGACTTCCAGGTCAAGATAGAAGTCTACAGCTGCAGCGCCGAGGAATCTTCCATCACCAACACGCCGAGAAAGCTGGCTAAAAAGCTGAAGACGTCCATCAGCAAAGCCACGGGAAGGAAGATAAGCGCAGCGCTCCAGGAAGAGAACCCAGAGGCGAGCGAGCTCGTCAGCTCCGTGGCGTAAGCTTCCTAATACAGTGTGTGTGGAATTCCAGAGTCTTGTCTTTCGATAATACGTTGGTACTTTAACTGGAAAAACAGCCTGCCACGGAGGGGAACTCGGTTGTGTGGTGTTCACCCGGGTGAGATGCGCCTGGCCCCTTCCTTTGAAGGATGGAAGGCAGGCGAATCGCTTTTGAGTCGTTTGGGGATTCCACGTCTAACCAGAAAGGCAAAATGTTTTTCTCAAAAGCGGCCTGTGTGTGTGTGTGTGTGTGTGTGTGTGTGTGTGTGTATTCAAGTATCTGCTACCTGACTCTGCTGAGTGGAGTTCTATATGTGCGTCATGCTTTTGTTTTCTTAATGTTCTTAACAAACCAATATATTTTTATCACACTTAACAAATTAAATAAGTCGTATGTGACCTGGTAGCCTGTATGTCTCAGACTGTACAGTCCCGAAATGATACTTTTGAGGCGTGTCTTTTCAAATCAGGTCGGTAGTACCGCATGTGAGTGAGCCTTTTAGGCTTGCTATAGTCGGTTACAGTTCCATCCACTGTTTTCTCTTGGCCTCATTTATTGAGGAAACCAGGTTTTGCTGGGCGCCTGCATTTGGAATCTAGCTGATCGTATCTCTGTGCTGCTTTGAAAACATTTCCCTGGCCCCTGTATTTCCCATTCCCTTATGATGGATCCGAGGGACTGGTTGGATTCCGGTTCTCAGGCCGGTGTGTTTTCTCCGTGCACCGTTAGGGGCTCTCTGTCTCACTTCTGAGCTAGGTGTTTCTAGGCTGATCTATCATCCATCATCAAGCTTGCTACCTGTCTTTTATTTGACGCTTTTAGCAGCCGTTGCCCATAATTCCGTGTTTCACTGGAGACATGAATCTGATGGCTCCCTAGATTTGCCCTGCGTGTCTTCTTCTTTTTAATTACTTCTCGGAGAGTTTGGTGCAGGGTGTTTTGATCATAACTCATCCTCTTCCACAGCTCTCCCCAGGTCCATCCCCTACCTCTTACTCACACAACTTCATGTCCCGTTTCCCACCCCCGACAAATCCTTCCAGACCAGTTTGTCCTGCCCAAAATATTCTTGGATCCTGGTTGATTGACCCGGGGCTGCAGTCTTAAAGAATGCTGTCTTTTTCTTTAGCTAGCAGCTAACAGTAGCCAATAGCTCCACAGCAAGGGGTGAGACTGTGTGTCCAACCTCCCTCACACCAGGCTGGGATGTGGTCCAGCTTGGGCTTCCACCGGTCCTGTGCATGTCGCAGCTGTCACAAGTTCCTATGAGCAGCTGCCTTGCTGTGTCCAGAACACACGGTTTCCGTGCAGTGGTCCACCGCCTCTGGCTCCTGGACCTTTACTGCCCTGTTTTCTATCTTAATCCCTGAGCCTTGGGAAGGGCAGGCACAGGATAGGTGTTCCGTTCAGTTGCCCTGCGATTCTCCATAAGCCAGCACTCTTGAAGAGAAGACAATTAACCTTCACACATTCTCTGACTGCAACTGCAATGACAGTCAAGGAGAGGAGAGAGAGAGAGAGAGGAACAATAGAAAATTAGTCCACTTACACTTGACTAAGTTTTGGTTACAAGCATAAAAGTGAGCAGGCTTTTATCTGAGCTCTCACTTTTTTACACTTTGGTGTTTTCCCATGTTACGGTTCTAATTCTCCCTCCTGCATCACGGGGACCCTGCAGAGTGACTGGAGCATCCTTTCGCCAAGCTGATCGCTGGAGGTGTGCGTGCTGTGTGCTTCAGTCGGGGTTCCTGATTCACTGTGGGGGTTGTTTGTTTGTTTGGTTGTTTCTGCTGAGTCCAGAGTCAGCATTTCTCACCAGAGCCCTGATTTCCTTCCTCTGCGGTCTTTAAACACGGTTTTATGTCTGTGTTTCATTGGGAAAGCGTCGACTCGGCCACATTCCTGAAATCTCTTTGCATGGCTAATAGAGCTTGCTCTTCGGCATATCTTGAAGGTTCTGTAATCACAGACATGAAATAGTCTAAGTGTTGATCCTGAGAACCTCAGTCATGAAACTTTAGCTAAGACCTCTTCCCATGCCAGATTCTCTGGTTCTGGTGCCTTTCCATCTTTTTCTTTTCTTTTTTCCCCTCCCTCCCTCCCTCCTTCCTTCCCTCCCTCCCTCTTTCCTTTCCTTCCTTCCTTCCTTCCTTCCTTCCTTCCTTCCTTCCACCCTCTGCCTCTCTTTCCCTCCCTCCTTCCTTTCTTCCTTTTTCTTTTTCTTTTTGTTTTGTTTTCATTTCATTGTTTTGTTTTTCGAGACAGGGTTTCTCTGTATAGCCCTGACTGTCCTGGAACTCACTCTGTAGACCAGGCTGGCCTCGAACTCAGAAATCCGCCTGCCTCTGCCTCCCAAGTGCTGGGATTAAAGGTGTAGGTCACACCACCCAGCTTTTTTTTTTTTTTTTTTACTGTTTTGATAGAGGCTCAAACCAAGAAATATGCTGTATGCTATGACTAACTGCAAAGTGCCCAACAGGTAGCACTGTTAGCCCTGGATAGTTTGTAATATACTGTTAGGTATATTTTTCATTATAGTTTATTCAGACTTACCAAAATAGCATCTATGAGTCACTGAATTGATTTTTCTGATCCATGAATAAATGAATCTCAATTTCTGGTCCGCAGTCCTAGAAGATTCTCTCCAACACAGATGTTAAAACCAAGGCAGGGGTTCTTGGTTCTTCTTCCTTGAGACCTAAGACTTAAGATATTCATTTTCCATTGGAATCCTGTTGGATTTTGCTGGAACGGGTTTAACGCTGTCATAAGGCATCTGTATCGGTTACTTCTTCTATTGCTGGGATAATACACTGTGACTGGGCCAGCTTATAGAAAGAAGGGAGAATTTATTTTGGCTCTGAGGTCCATGGAGACAGTGTTCATGACGGTAGAGCAAAGACATCCGGGCGGGATCGGGAAGCTGAGAGCTCACATCCCAGAGCACCAAGCACAGAGAGTGTGCCCACCCTCATGTGACCCAACACACTTCCCCCAACAAGGCCACACCTCCCAAACCTCCCCAAACAGCAGTGCATCAACTGGGATCACCTCATTCAAATGCTAGAGACTGTGGGAGTTGAGGTGACGGTGGGGTGGGGGACATCTGATTCAGAGCACTGAAGTAGTAGAAGCAATGCTTATTTTATAGAGATGCTTTCAGATCAAAATATGTTAGATCTGAAAGAGACTTCTGAGGTAACCATTTAGTACAGGGGTAACATTTCTTTTTTTTTTTTTTTAAAGATTTATTTATTTTATTGTGAGTACACTGTAGCTGTCTTCAGACACACCAGAAGAGGGCATCAGATCACATTACAGATGGTTGTGAGCCACCATGTGGTTGCTGGGAATTGAACTCAGGACCTCTGGAAGAGCAGTCAGTGCTCTTAACCACTGAGCCATCTCTCCAGCCCCAGGGGTAACATTTCTTAAGAGCAACATTGTTTAAGAAAGACCAGAACCAGCCGGGCAGTGGTGGCGCATGCCTTTAATCCCAGCACTTGGGAGGCAGAGGCAGGCGGATTTCTGAGTTCGAGGTCAGCCTGGTCTACAGAGTGAGTTCCAGGACAGCCAGGACTACGCAGAGAAACCCTGTCTCGGATAAACCAAAAAAAAAGAAAGAAAGAAAGACTAGAACCTCCATGGTCTCTTCCAGCTGCACCTGCCTGCTGCATTTCATGCCCTTTGTCTCTACTGGAAGGCAGAGGTGCTTAGATGAAGCCCCTTGCTCTCAAGGGCATTTTAAGGGGGGTTCAGACACCCTGAAAGCAAGTAGAGTTCTAAACACGTGAAAGTTTGCTGTTTGACAATGAGATATATATATATATATATATATATATATATATATATATATATATGTTTATCACTTACTGTTTGTGTGACCCAAGGTAGATAATCACACTCCCTGCCCCTGGGCCAACCCAAAGAGAGTAACGACAGAGACTCAGGGATATCTGACCCCATAGGACCATCATTACGAAATTCGATAAGCTAATCCTTGGGCTTTGTATACAGTAGGCACTTAATAACTGCACCTTAACGCTATCGTTACTCTTCTCCCTAGAGTTTTCCTTTCTGAATTCTTATAGAAGCACTCCAGGGACATACAATGTAGATGTGGTCTCACGTTTGTAATTTTGTAGACGATGATGTAGATGAGGCTAGGCCCTTTGTTTGGCCTGCATTTCTCTGCAAAGCCTAGTGGTTTTCTTGGGAGCTTCTCGTTGTGTGTTCCATTACTGCTCTCAGGAAAGAGCATCCCAGTCTTGATTCTTCGGTTTAAAATTGGCCTCCACTATTTGCCCATGAATTCGAATGCTGAGTTGTTTCGTTGTTGTTGTTGTTGTTTTATTTTGTTTACATGCCTTTGATTATTTTATACCACGAAAGTCTGTCAAAAGACGTGATAATACAGTGGATCGCATTTTACCCAGTCCTGTCCTCTGAGGACCAGCACTTCAGGTCTGAATATAGAGTGTGCTGGCTCACACACAGCCCACAGCCCCTCTAAACATTCACTTCGGTACTTGGTAGGGGCTTGTTCATAGCATTGGTATTCAGAGAGTGTAAGAGGATATATTTTGCTTTTTAAAATACAGATCAAGTTCAATGTTGAGACTTCCACTGCGGGTCTTATTTAGCCTCTAACCAAAATGAGTGTCTATAAAATAGTATGTAACTAGGAGATGGGATCTGGCCAAATATAGCTATTTTTTTTTCTTGACAAGAATCCATTTTTTTTTTCAGACTACCATCTAAATAGTATTTATTTTCCATACCCCTTGATTCCTCTCCCGCCCCCAATATTATAGCAATCAGTCTACTTGATAGGAAAAATGTAGCTGATTAAACTTTTGGGAACTCGGTAAAGGAGTGAGTGTAATGTTTTAGAGACAAGTTGTTAATCCTGACCAGAATGCTTCTCAAGTGAAGTCATTGTTGGTTTGGAAGATGCCCATGTAATTAGTCATGGGCTGAAAATGAAGCGACTTCAAATACCATCATAAAATGGTATTGTTGGGCTTAAAGAAGACAGTGAACATTTTTGGCGATTTTTCAGTACGTTCCCTGACGTGACTCATTTCCTCCTCTTATCTGTGGAATGTAAGCTTACCGAAATCTCTTCAGCTAGATCTTGCCAGTTCCCCCCCCCCCCAACAGCTGAATCAACTGCTTTTGAACATTTTGGTGACTAGGACAGTGTTCTTCAATTGTTCAAACATGCTTTTAAAAAATTCTGTCAAAACCTGTACTATCATTTGTGATATTTTAGTTGACTAAAAAGACAAACTAAATTTAAAAGCACAACAAACAGGCTACTGGGTGAAGAGAGCCAGCTGAGTGGTTAAAAGCACTGGTCTTCTGTCTGTGAACGTAGTACTAGGGTACCTGAGATCCTCTTCTGGCCTCTGAGGGTCCTGCATTCGAATGTTGCACAGATATCCATGCAGGCAAAACACGTACCCATAAAATAAAACCGAATCTCCCAAGCATCCCCCATGCCACATCTTAGATTAGAACGAAGGTATAAAACAAGTCTCCTAGTCGGGCAGTGGTGGCACACGCCTGTAATCCCAGCATTTGGGAGGCAAAGACAGGCGGATTTCTGAGATCGAGGCCAGCCTGGTCTACAGAGTGAGTTCCAGGACAGCCAGAACTACACAGAGAAACTCTGTCTCAAAAACAAAACAAAACAAAACAAAAAAACCATGTCTCCTAACACATCTCCAGTAAGTGAAGCATCTATGAGTTGAAACAATACTATCAAAAGGTTTGGGGGTGCAGAAGCTATTGTAGTTAACTAAGGGGATCACTCAGCTCCCCTGTACAACTGGCCTTGGAAAGCATCCCGCAAAGAAGTTCTGAGGTTCCCGGAGCTTCAGAGGTCGCTAGTCAGGATTCTTGTAAAAATGTGGTTACTACATTGTGTGTTTTCCTTGAAAAGAGCCCCTTAATTTTAAGCACGTTGTTAAATGAGACGGGGGCCCTCTCGCTAGCCACCAGCAAGCCAGTTGCATTCTCTGAACTTCATGTTCTTCCTTTGCAAAGGTGAGCCAGAAGTCCCTGCCCCTCTGCTCACCTGGACCCCCGGGAGATGCTGCCTCTGGAGTACCGGAAAGGAAAGCAAGTAGTCACGGTTTTCTGCCAACCACTGACTTTCAGAGGTGGTTTTCAGCTAACACCGCTAACCACACCACCCAGGTCACTAAGAAAGTGACATCAATTTCAGGACTAGAATCAAGGGGAGGCGCTGGGTAAGGGGTTGTTGGTCCGATCCAGTTTCAGCTGTTGGAGGCGTGATTAATGTGAGAGGGCTCAGCCCACTGTGGGTGGTGCCATCCCCTGGGAAAGTGGTGCTGGGGTATATAAGAAAGCAGACTGAGCAAGCCTCATGGATTAAGCCAGTAAATAGCCTTTCCTCCAAAGCCGCTCCCTCAGTTCCTGCCTCCATGTTCCTACCCTGACTTCCTTTCATGACTGACAGTGAGCTATAGGATGATGTAAACCCTTTCCTCTCCAAGTTCCATTTTGTCATGGCGTTCATCACAGCAATGGAGAAGCAACCTAACACAAAGCCGAAGAAAAACCTTCAAGTCTGTAATTCGGTCTTCGCATACTTTTGACCCTAATTGGCCACACAAATAACAAACCTTTTCTCCAGTGCTCCAAAAGCACAGACGCACAGGGTCCCCGTAGCTTTTTTCTGTGCACAGCAAGAACACGAAGCTTAGCTGTGTTGGAATGACTGATCTCAAGTGGTGTGTGTGTGTGGTGGTCAGTAAGAATAAATTATAGAGTATCTCCAGATATACGTAAATATATATATTATCATGATAATATATATTAAGAAAAGCACATAAGAAATATGTAAGATACTAAAATTTCTTATATATAGTGTGTCTATATACACCCCTGGCATATTTGTTTATTTTTGGTTTTTGTTTGTTTTGGTTTTTGTTTGCTTTCTTCCTCCCTCTCTTGGATCTTTTCCCTCCCTGTAGTTAGTGTACACAGAGACAGTTTGTCTGTTCCATTGACCTTGGCCTGGTCTACAGCATCAAGAGTCTTCCCATGCTCTTTGACCTTTTACCTTTCAGTTGTTCTCAAGGTCTTATCACCATGGACCACCGATGATCTTTAGAGCAAGGATCCTTTACCCTCCGTCACCTCTCTTCCCTCCCTCGGAATCCGGCTCCTGCCCTTGCCTTGGGTGATGTGATGGTTTGTATCTGCTTGGCCCCAGGAGTGGCACTATTAGGAGGTGTGGTCCTGCTGGAGTAGGTGTGGGCATGGCTTTAAGACCCTCATCCTAGCTGCCTGGAAACCAGTGTTCTCCTAGCAGCCTTCAGATGAAGATGTAGAACTCTCAGCTCCTCCTGCACCATGTCTGCCTGGACGCTGCCATGTTCCCGTCTTGAAGATAATGGACTGAACCTCTGAACCTGTAAGCCAGCCCCAATTAAATGTCCTTTGTAAGACTTACTTTGGTCATGGTGTCTGTTCACAACAGTAAAACCCTAAGACAGGCGAGCACCAGGCTTGGTTAAATACTTTGTTATTGTTTTTTGTTTTGTTTTGTTTTTTAAATCACTTTGACACCTGCACTCCTGAAGGCTAAAGAAAAAAGTAACTTGTTCTTTCTTTGAGTCAGATAACCACTGACCATGACAGCTCCTGGCACAACCATCATTTTAGTTTCTGTGGTCTTTGACTTTTCCCTCTCTCACGGCTGACCCCTGTGTTTTGGGTGCTGTTGACATTCTTGATTGTCAGGGACTTCACAAGCCGGCCTTCCATGGAGTCCACCAGCCCACTTGCCTCTGTGTGTGTCTAGGGCTCATCTGCTGGAGTAGTAGATCCCACTGGACCTGTCTTCTCAGTGATTGAGATGGATTTCTTCCCACTTCCTGCTTCCCTGGGCTTCTCTTCTACTTGATCATCTCCCAAATACGTCAGCCAGCTGAAGGACCCCCATAGCTCTCCGAATCAGGAAATGCTTTCCAGTCCTGTCTCACCTTTTTTCTCCTCTTGTTCTCTTGGATCGTTTTTAATTGACCTTCCTCCTGTCTCCCAAATCGCAGCCCACAGGAAGTCCTGTTTGATCAGCGAGGCATCCACACTTGGTGTTTTGCTCATTGGTGTCTTCCTTCCGGATAAACCCAGGGGTCACTCTCCGTGAGGTAGCTCTTTGACTTGTCTTCTTGGACATCATGTTCTTGTTTTTTGTTTTTTTTCCCATTGTCTTAATTACTGTTCCTCGCCTGCCTCCTTTGCTCACGGCTTTCCAACTTTCTCCAACTTGTCGTATTTGGTCCCCGGCCTTTACTTGGTCTTAGGCTTTCATTGCTGTGAAGAGACACCATGACCAAGGCCACTTTTATAAAGGGAAACATTCACTTGGGGCTGGCTTACAGTTTCGGGAGGTTCGGTCCATTATCATCCTGGCGGGAAGCATGGCAGCATGCAGGCAGACATAGTACTGGAGGAGCCCAGAGTTCTACATCTTGATCTGCAGGCAGCAGAAGGGGACTGTCTTCTGCAGGCAGCCATGAGGGGAGTCTGATTCCACTGGCCAGACTCGAATTCATATATATATATGACCTCAAAGCCCCGCCTCCACAGTGACGCACTTCCTCTAATAAGGGCACACCTTTTGCAACAAGGCCACACTTCCAAACAGCGCTATTTCCCATGGGCCAAGCCTATTCAGTACCACACTTGGCTTTCTAACTTTTGTTAAATTTCACCTCTGTACCTGAAGCTCTCAAATTTAGATATTCATTGTCTTCTGGCTCAACACCCATCTTCCTGCCCAATAGTGGACAGGTAAATGGAATTGCTCCAAACTCGAGTCTGTATCTAATCCTCTTTCAACCCCCCTCATCCCCCCCCCCACCAACATGGAATCCGTAAGTGATTCTTCCCGAGCTATGTTCACACTGAGTCAGCTTTGAGAAGGTGTTAATATGTCACCTCCTTCCACACTGCCCCAGGCCTGCATCTGCCCTAGTTGATATTTCTGTTTGCACTTTAGACACCCCACACACACCCCCAGTCCCATACACAACAGCCCAGGGACCGGTTCATTCTGGTAGGGCTCAGACTAGCAGCTGCCTCTACCCAAAACCCACCAACCCACCGAGCTCGCTCCAGGCGTCACTCAGAAAAGATCCAGTATCTTTCTCTGACCTGTTAGTGCTGTGCGTAGTTTCCGAGAGTCCGCCCCCTGCTGGCCAGTTGGACATCCAGCATCACTGCGAGTCCGCCCCCTGCTGGCCAGTTGGACATCCAGCATCACCGCCCTTCTCCCTCGCTACAATCCAACCAGACACCCCACGGGCAGCTGAGCCACCAGGCCTGAGCTCCCGTGGTTTTTGTGAACTTTCCTTTAGCCGAGCTGTCTCTTCTCTGCTCAGGTCTCCACACAAATATGGCTTGTGTGTGGGGGGCTTCCTCTTCTCTGCCTGTCTGAAATAGCCTCTTTTCCACCTTAAATCCTCATTCTGGGCCTTACCTAGCCTCATGTACCTATTATAATTAGACATTTTTTTCGTTTTTTTTCCTTCAAAGAGAGCACTCCTCCACCCTTCGTTGCTTATTGTAGCCTCAGTTACACACGCAGACAACTCACTGTCAGTAATCTTTTTCCAAAAGATAACACATTCTGCATCCAGTCGCGGATAGGAAGTCTGTTTCATAAGGGAAAAACGATATTGCTTTTATCAATTTAAAACATTTAATAGTTCTCAAAAATATAGTTCCATAAACCAAATGAGCATCTGGGGAGGGTGCTTCCTATATCATACTTTGTTACCACACAGCTGGCGTCGTGTTAACAGGCAGCTCTGTGTCCTGTTCAGACGCTCCTTGTATTTGTAGAACGCCTCAGTTACTTCGGTTCATTCTCCAGTTTTCTCCATCTCTTTCTCACTTTTGCAGGAGTGTGGGGATGCACATAGGTGTTAGGGGGAAATAAAAGCTCTATTGCAATAGGCTCTGTGGAAACATGCACGGTGTATGTCAGTGCTAGCCGAGGTTAGCCCACGTGGAACAGGCAGTGCTAGATGAGGGTAGCCCACATGAAACAGGCAGTGTTAGCAAAGAGTAACCATAGGTAGCAGGTAATGCTAGCAGAGGATAGCCCAAATGAAATTCGAAGTGCTAGCTGAAGGTAGCCCACATAGAACAGGCAGTGCTAGCTGAGGGTAGCCCACATGGAACAGGCAATTCTAGTAGAGGGTAGCCCACATGGAACAGGCAATGCTAGCAGAGAGTAACTCACACAGAGCATGAGGCATTCATAAACATTAACCGGAAATACAGTGTGTTGAAAGCTATTCCAGTCAGTAAGGATTACACAATTAAAAACCAAGAGAGTGGGCTGGGGCAAGGACTCAGTGGTTCTGAGCACTGGCTACCCTTCCAGAGGACCTAGGTTGAATGCCTAGCTCACATGACTGCCCACAACCACTTGTACCTCCAGCTCCAGGAGATCTGAGGCCCTCTCCTGGCCTCCATGGGCACCAAGCACGCACATGGTACTCGGACATACACGCAGACAGAATGCTCATATACGGGAAACTTCTAAAATGTAATTTTTTTAAAAAAGAGACTTCACATCCTTTTATTTTAGGGAAGATGTATGTGTCCCTGAATGCTTGCTGTGCAGAGGTTTTTGTTGTAGCGATCCCATGGAAGAATGCCTGTGTGCTTGCTCACTGTGTGCAGATTTTTATTATGGAGATCTCATTAAAGATTTAGTGGAAGGTAAGTTTATAAAATAACACCTGGCACAGTGAAAAACATTCCTGCCAGACCTGTCTCTTCCCCAGTGTTGGTCTGTGTCTGTGTGTGTGTACATGTTCCTTTAACATGCTCTGGTTTAAGATTCTACTGTTCTGGAAAACAATAAAACCATGAAGACTCATAAAATTAAGATTACTGGCATGGAAAATGTAGTTGATATTTATGAACAGAAAAATCATCTTTTTGTCCTGTTCTGGGGATAGAATTTAGGGCCACACCCATACTAGGCAAACCCTTTACCACTGAGCCCAGCCCCAAATGCAATTTTTCTAACTGTTCACTACCAGGGTACACATTTCATCTCCAGAAGGCCTTAAAAATTCCAGCAAGAGTGCTGTGTTAACATAAACACCAAACAGGACCACAGTGAGAAGGCTCAACGGCCTCCCTCGCCTATAGTGCCGGTAAAAACTCCAGATCTTTAAGTCTATAACCGGAAGGAGATTGCATTTGTCAGACAGCTAGACAGAAGTGAACATGGGAAAGACAGATGTTAACAGTGGGCTCTCACCTAGGGAGCTGAGGCCGGTCAGGATGATGTTGAGGTATTTTAAAGGAAGACTAGGAAGAAAAAGAAAAAGGAAGTAGAAACGTCAAAGGGCCACAAGAGAGGCCTGAGCGGGTGTGGCTGAAGCTTACCTGGTCTTGCCAGCAGCAGTGAGTTAATCCATCCCAACAGACTGAGAAACAGGGCTGCGTCTTCAGAGGTGGGCTGGAACCATGTGGAGTTCTTTGAGCAGCCTTGAGTTTTCTCAGCCTCAGACCTTGAGATCTTCCACACTGACATTGCATTCTGCAAGGTTGAGGCCCAGCACCGTAAAGGGCTCAGAGATGCCTGGCAAGGGTTTGGTTGAGGTGGGTCTTCATCAGATCTTGCCCAGGGATGTCTGTGTAGTTCTGGGTTTCGCCACTCACCTCTCACCGTGCCTCAATTTCCCCTCCCACAGAAACTCCATCCCACCCCTCTTCTAGGGCTCACAGAGCCCAGTGTTGGCTCATCTCCACGTGCGCTTTCAGCCTCAGGCTGCCCCGTGTGTACCAGCCACGCACGTCTGCTTCCATTTTTGCTTTGGAGTTGTTTTCCCAGATCTCCCTGCACAGGCCGTGTCTCCCCCAGAGTTTCTTGAATCATTTCCTCGGCCGGATCTGGAGTGTGTTTGTGTGTGCTCGGTGTGCCCGTGGAAGTCAAAGGTCAACAGTGCGTGTCTTGCTTAGTGACTCTTCGCCTCTCAACCTGGCGCTCATCCATTTAGTTAGCGTGGCCGGCCAGTGACCTCCAGGGATCCACCCATCTCTACCACCCTTTGCCGGGAGTACAGACGTGCGCCGTGCGCTGATTGACGTTTACGCACGACGGCGAGCCGAGTCGTTTACCTGCTGAGCCATCTCTCCAGCCCAGAGATCTCTTTGTAACTGCATAAGTGCCTCTCCTCAGGAACACGCTCTCTAACTGACTTTCTCAGCATAATACTTCTCGCCCACTTTGTTTCTTTCATAGAAAAAGTTTGACCACTAGAAATTGTTGGTTATATGTATGTGTCTATGTGTGTGTGTGTCCCCCCCAACCCCCCACCCCGCGCCCGCACCAGAATATCACATTGAATCTTCCTCACAACTGAATGCTCATCACCTAGGGTAGGACTTAGCACGTTGCAGGGACCCTGTAAACGTGTTTAGGACAGAGTCCATTCGTTGAAATAATTTACACCAAAACCTTAGAGATTTGATTGCCAAAATATGAAGCGATAAAGCTGCTACATTGGTTAATAACTTGTATTGATTGTAAATCTGTCATCCTTGTATAAACTTGGGGACAGGGAAACATGGAGATAGGGTCTCACATTAGAGTCCAGGATCACAGTCTTTGGCTCTGCCTCCAACTTGCTGAGACCATAGGGTGTGCCACCGTGTGTGTCTTGTATAGCTAACCTTTTTTAAATTTTTATTATGGCAGAATGTATGTGACTTAAATTGACCATTCTAACAGGTTTTGAGAACACAGTTCAGGGGTATAAAGTATGTTTGGTTTGCTGTCCTGGACGGCCATCCCAACCAGCCATCTCTAGAACTTTCTCACCTTCCTGAACTGAAATTCTGTACCTATTCAGAACCGATCCCTCTCCTCCCCTCCCCCACTCAGCCTTCCGCAACCGTTGTCCTACATCCTAAGGGTTAGACACCTGTAGATGCTTGTTACCAGTGAGATCACATGAGGTTTGTTCTTTTGCGGCAGAAATGTCTTATTTAGCATAGCGTCTTTCAGATCGTCCATGTTGTGTGTAGAATGTGTCAGAATTCTCTTCCTTTTGAAGTTAGATAATTCTTTACAGTAGATAGATACATAGATGATAGATAGATAGATAGATAGATAGATAGATAGTGATTGGTAGATAGAAAGGTTGATAGGTAAATAGGTAGATGACACTCTTCCATTCATGCCTGATGGACACGAGTTTTTCAGCCCTCCAGGTCTTGTGAATAACACCTCTGTAAATACAGCACACACACACACATACACACACACATATACACACACTTATTTCCATCCTTGTTTTACGTTCTTGTGGGTGTGTGTTCAGAAGCAGAACTGCTGGCTTACCCTGTGATTTTTCCCTTTTTTTGGTTTTTGGAGGAACCGCTGCCCTGTTCTTTACAGCAGCTGCCTCATGACTCCGGCCAGCAGTTGTACAAGGTTTTAGTGGTGGTCATTTTTCCTGGTAGTAGATGTTAATTAGAAAGTGCTTCGTGGTCAATTTATACTGGAAATGTTCTCCGAACTTTGTTACCTTTTTGGGCCTCTTGAATGTTTTTTTAGAGAAATGTCAAGTTTGGTCCATTTGCCCTATTTTTTAAGATCAAGTTGTTGTTTTTATTTTGTTGAACATTTGAATAGTTGACCGAATAGATAACTACACGTAAGGATATCTAAAGATGCCTTCTCCCTCCTTCTCAGGGGCACAAAGTACCATTTGCTGGCTCATACCACCCTGACCTTGGAAAATGCTGGAGACTGCTTCAAGACCCATAACCTGTCCATCCACGGAGACGGTGAGTGCTCTGTGTACCATTTATTGTGTGTATTAGGTAAGCACATGTAGTGACGGGAATTCCTAATCTTAGCATGTTCCCCTGGAGGAGATGTTGGCTTGAAAACTATACTCATGGATGAGTCTCTTCCCTCTTCCCTACAGGAGAAAAATTAGGTTTTCCCCCCTCTTCTAAATCTGACTTACAGTAGAAAGAACTGAAGTCTTCTGTATCATCTGCCGCTCAGATATGATGTTTCCCTACACTGCTAGCTGGAACGTCAGATGTGTCTGGGTTTAAAGTTACTGATCAAGGCAGCCGCCCCTTTCTGATAGAAAGCAGAGGGTATGAAGGAAGTAGGGTTATGTTAATTTTAATCACTTTCTTTCTGAATAATAGTAGTAGTTTCTCTCTTTCCCCCCCCCCCCCCCCCCGAGAAGAAATCTATAGCAATGTGTCTAAGAAGCTTAGGTGGCATGGAAGGTAATGTTGGACAAGGAGCTCAGCTGTAGGAACTGAGTTACACACACACACTGGTTTCCAGGGGGAAATGTATGGAGTGTGCGCATGCTGATGGCCACTGTTCCATGCTTAATGTTATAAAGCCCAGAGGCCCCAGTGCTAACAGGATGGGTTATTTCATGGTGACTTTTCCATGTGGTCTTTAATTTCTCAAACCTTATTTTTAATGATGGTTCTTCAACGCTTTCAACTCCCTTCTAGCCCACTGTCCACCAGAGGTAGTGGAAAAGAAAGGTTATTAGGATACGGGGGAAGTGGACCTGTTTAGAAATGGTTCTTTGGAGCAAATCCCATCTGCGTTGTCAGGAAGTCAGCAGTTCAGTTCACAGGTCAGCAGTGGTAGCTCGATCCACTCGCAAACATTTTATGGATCGACCAGCAGTCCAGTTCAGTAATGTCGGGATAGCAGCAGCGGTGGCATGACCTTGCAGGAACAGCCAGGCCTCAGTGGGAGGGACCACCTTCTCCCAGCAGGAGAGAAGGTCTTTGCCTCTCTCAACGAAGCAAAGACCAACAAAGGCATCAGACAGAGAAGAATTGTCATAAAGTTAGCTCCGTAAGCAAGCCCCTCTCATAGTCTGTTGAGACCTATTTATACTCCCTCCAAACATTGCGTGTCCTCCGCGGGTCTTGCCTCAGTACATGAGTCTGTTAGCAAAACTCTGTGAGTCTGTATCACCTGACATCACTCTGCCAGTCAACCCAAGTCCGAGGACGCGGCAAGAAGCAATACCACACCACCAGAAATTTTTTGGTGTTTCTCTCTGTGGTGTCCCAATGAATAGAGCTCAACAACGCAATGTAAGGTGGACCAATACGTGTGTGCATATGTGCGCGTGCGTGTGCGTATGCGTGCGTGTGCGTGTGCGTGTGCGTGCGTGTGTGTGTGTGTGTGTGTGTGTGTATTGTTAACGAAGAATCCTTCATCACGTGTCCTTTCACGTGCTTGCTTTAGCAGAACATCCTTTCACCTGTGTCCGCTTCAGGAAAATACTCCTTCACGTGTTTGCCCCAGGAAAACACCATCCGATATAACTGACTGTCCAAAGAACCCTTAAGTTTCCACTTCGTATAAGAAATTTTACTACAAACAGAAGGAAGGTGGTGGGCTGTAAAACACGTGAGCATTTAATGAGCATATATAGCTACTACTCGCTGGTACCAGGCCCCCTCAGGACTCTGGGTGTAGATGTCCCAGCTTCCGTGACA
This sequence comes from Grammomys surdaster, assembly GCF_004785775.1. Lineage (NCBI taxonomy): Eukaryota > Metazoa > Chordata > Mammalia > Rodentia > Muridae > Grammomys > Grammomys surdaster. The sequence goes on along the minus strand of NW_021604786.1, from coordinate 5,470,076 downwards.
TTCACTTCCCTGTTGGTCTCTCACAGTTCGTCCTTCCCAGAATGCCATGGTTTGAACTGTGTGGGGATGGAGGTGTTAAACTGTCTTTAGTGGCGAGCCTTTGCTCTTCCTGCTGCACTGCTACCCTGCATTGTTTTTTTCTCTCTCTCTCTGCTTTCCTGTGTCTTGAGTCTGGTCCAGAAAGCATCTTCGTAGGTCTGCATGGACTCGGGCTGAGTGCGAGCTTTATAACCTGGGAATGCCCCCTCGCTGTCTTATGTCACACTGACCCTGCGGTATTGTCTGCCCCCAGTCTGTTTCTGCCACAGACTTCTTTTCCTCTTGGTTTTAATACTCATCCCCAAAACAGGCCCAGCAGCCTTGCCCCACTAGCATGTGAACTATTTGTTAGAAATAATGGTGGATTTGCATAGTCTCTGTGGCAGGAAGTGTGAACAAATCGAGTTTTGTGTTCCAGTTTTCATGGTTGTTCTGTTTTGCTTTGTATGATTTCAGCCTGTTATTTAGTGCACATAATTTTTAAGTAGTGTCTTTATTGTTGGTTATATATATGTTCACATTTATATATTATTTGTTATATTTATATATATTGCACATACACACACACATACACACACACATATATATGTATATATATGTATATATATACATATATATATACGCATATATATACGTATATACACACACACACACACACACATATATATATATGTGAAATAGGCCTGTTACTTTTAGCAAGGGATAATTACTTTTATCATTTGAATTTCCCTCTGTTGGTAAAACGATGCATTATGTTGTAATACCTTAGAAATTACTCTTAAATTGTAATCGCTAAAATAAGCAGTAAGAGATTGTTTTCACCTTTTCTAAGACATCATGAAGACTTTAGAACGGTTAGACTGTGTTTCCCTAATCTGTGCATTCTTACTATAGAATATAATCCCGTTTTTTTTTTTTTAGATTTCACAGGGTGCTTTGAGCCTGACCTAGCCTTGCCCCCACGTTCTAAATGTTCGTAGGGGACAACTTGACTTCTAAATCTTAAACTTGGGATTCCATTTTTTTTTTTCTGAAAACAATCCTTAGAGCTTCTGTTTGAAAGGTTTTTTTGGTGGGGGTAGGAGGAGGGGGTCCTGGGACTTTGAAAGGCATTTTCATGGTATATACTTGGTACTTCTATTTTCTGTCCATCCTATCCTTGTGTGTCCCTTGGTTCAGAAGGAATGATTAAGTATTTTAAGATGTGTTGGGTACAAGGGTTGAGAATGGTCATGAGACACGGACAGAGTGACTAGGACAGTGAGGCTGCCCTGGGGATGTGACCAGAGAGGGAGCTGGCAGATGCCAGGCGCATGGACGATGCCATACACAGATTGTGTCCATAGGAACTCTGCCTAAGACAGGTGGTGTTTTATAAGTGTAGAGGTTGATACTCAGGTTAAGTGTGTCCTAGAGGCCGTCTTTCTTGAGAGAAGCACAGAGAAGCTGTGGCTATTTTATTCCTCAGTAGTCTGAGGCTGCAAGAAAGCCCAGGTGAGAGGCAGCAGGTGGAGGCAGAGTAAATGACAACTGCTCCGTGGAGCTAGGGACCCAGCATCTCTCAAGGATGCTGCTATACCTGCCCTCAAGAATATGACAGGAAGGGATTCTACATCTTCTCAAGGGTGATGCAAGAAGCAATCCAACATCTTCATTCAGGGATGCTGCGGGCGGGGATTCCACATCCAGCATCCTCTCTCAAGGATGATGTTGCAGGAGAGGATTCTGCATCCAGCATCCCCTCTCAAGGATGGTGTTGCAGGAGAGGATTCTCTATCCAATATCTCCATTCAAGGATGATACAGGAAGGAAGATTTTTTTTCCCTTCCTTACATGAAATCTGAGCTCACTTTATGAGATACACATTATTGGATATGCTGTGTTAGGTTCAGATACATTATTGATTGCGTAAACTTTATGGACTTGCCTGTGAATCTAATCATTTGTGATTCTGCGTCTTGGGGAATTACATTCTAACTTAAAAAAAATAAGCAACTCACAGATATTTACAACGTAAGCCATTCATAAATTTGGAGATTCCTGTATAAAAGAAATTTATATGTCACTCAGACGCTGGGCCATGGAGAGTTTTTATTTTGTTTAATGCTTGTGGTAGAAAAAGTGACTCTCACTTACTACTTTGTGCCTGTACTTTGGAATCACTGTGTGTTGTGTGTAGATGTGTGGATCCTACCAGGTCACCTTTACCAAGCCCTGGATAAAAAAAAAAAAAAAAAAAAACACATTCCATTAGTCCCAGAAAGTATAATGATGTCGTAGCCCATAGTAGACTGATGTATGGGGAAGTTGTTAAATCTCTCGTTTTATCTTATCTCTTTATTTAGGCTGGCTCCCTTTTTGACTGATAACAAAGCTTTGGTTATTTATATATCTGAGTGTATGTGTGGTATTCTGGTTAGTTTCTAGTATCATACTGACAGGCCTAGGAAGAACCCCTTCGAAGAATTTCCTCCATCCAGTTGGTCTGTGGGCATATCTGTGGAGTATTTTCTTGCTTGCTAATTGATAGAGGACAGCCTGGCCCACTGTGGGCGGAACCATCCCTAGGCAGGTAGGTCTGGGCTGTATAAGAATCTTAGCTGAGCAGAAGCCAGAGAGCAGGCTGGTAATTAGCATTCCTCCAGGTTCCTGCCTTGAGTTCCCTCCTCTGACTTCCCTCAATGATGGACTATTATCTGGAGGTGTAAGCTGAACGGAACCTCTTCTCTCTGAATTGCTTTTGGTCACCGCATTCATCCCAGCAACAGAAAGCAAACTAGATTGCAAAGGAACTGTATTTTTTTTTTTTTTACCCAAAACCAGCATCACTAAGGCTTTAAGTAAATAACAATTACAGCCAACTAGCCAGCTATTAGGATGCAGTGACCATTCAAAAAAATCTTTTCTACGTGGGACAGCCTGAGGTGAGGGCATGTACTGGGTATTTGTGTGCACCCTATACACAGATTACATTTTCCGGTGCTTTCCTTCTATACGGGTAGGAGAGATCATACCTACTGCTGTTCTGCCTCAGCGGAATGGCAACATGTTGGGTGGGGTTTTTTTGTTTGGTTTTTGTTTGTTGTTTGAGTGTTTTTTGTTTTTTTGTGGGTTTTTTAAAGAATTTTTGAAAATTATCTCCAGTTTACAGAAAACTTCCAAGTTTATTGCCAAGGTCTTCCCTACACACACACACACACACACACTACACACACACTATTCTAAGTTGCTTACAGCACGTTTCACAAACCCCAGGAACCTTAACATCTATTAAGTACCGTTGACCCCCACCTCCCAACTCAGCAAGCCAAACCCTTTCTAATGTAGACTCATGCTTCCCATCCTGTTCCAGCTCCATTGAAAGGACGCAGGCCCCAGCATCCATTCCTAAGTCTCACTCTTGACTCTCACAAACTTGGCATCTTTAGGGAGAATTTCTGGTGATTTGGTCGAAGGCCCTCCTTTGTGGTTGCCGGATGTTGGCCCGTTGTGTGACTTGAATATATCTCCATGGCCATGCCTCTGCCTATTGAGGGTTAAGGTGGCCACTGCCAAGTCTCTGACTGTTAGGGCTGTCTTCCGATTCCCTCGCTATGCACACGAATTCTGTGGCTGGAGCACCACAACCTGCCAATGTCCTTGTTCACTTTGAAGTTGCGCATGTTTTCGAGGTGGCAGCAGGGAGACATTCAAGAGGCTCGAGCCCTTTCAAGGCCCCTCTGGAGCACTTCCTTGCCTCCCTGGAATACTAAGACGTTCCAGCCCATTGTGCTCATCCCTGATAGGGGGAGGGGAACCCTGGTTTCTGCTCCTTTTTCTTAGTGCACTGGTGAATCGCCATGTCATGGTGTCTTCTCATTGCTCTCAGGGTCTGGGGCCGCCCAGCCAACATGGCCACTCTTTTTTCTTTTCCTCTGCTTGGTTGTGACTCATTCACAGTAGGCCTTCTCTCCAGGCCTGCACACCCTGCTCATTCTACTCTTTCTAGGCTAGACAGCTGCTTCGGAAGCTTTGCCTTGGTGTGAACACCCCCTGGCTGGCTCACTGAAGCTCTGACGCCTTGTACTGGTAGTCCTCCTCTCCTTCTTCTCCCTCTTCCTCTCCCCACTCTCCTTCCTCCTTTCCTTCTGCTCCCCACTCCTCCCTCCTCTTCCCACTCTCCCTCCTCCTCTCCCCATTCTCCCTCCTCCTCTCCCCCTCTCCTCTCCCCACTCTCCTTCCTTCTCTCCCCACTCTTCCTCCTCCTCTCCCTACTCCCCTCTCCTCTCTCCACTCTCCCTCCTCCCCATTCTCCCTCCTCCTCTCCCCCTCTCCTCTCCCCACTCCCCCTCTCCTCTCCCTTCTCTCCACTCTCCCTACTCCTCTCCCCATTCTCCCTCCTCCTCTCCCCCTCTCCTCTTTCCACTCTCCCTCCTCTTCTCTCACTCTCTCTCTTCCTTCCCTTCCTCTTCTCCCCATTGTCCCTCCCCTCTCCTGCCTCTTCCTTCTCTCCCTCTTCCTCTCCCCACTCTCCTCCTCTCCCCACTCCTCGTCCTCCCTCCCCTCCTCCTATCTCTTGCTTGATGTCATCACTCAGTGTAATCCTCACGGTTTCTTCCCTACTCTTTCAGGGGCTCACCCTCGAGGCTGCCCCTCATAGCTCCTGAGTTCTTGTTCAACCGAAGGGGAAGAAGTAGGGCAAAGGTGTTCAAGTGTCTTAACACGGTTAAATAATATTCCACTTAGAGGCTCACCTTACTAATTATTGTAATAAAAACCAGAGCAAGAAGGGAAATCTGGTGACCACAAATCACCTTAGTAGACTACTTTATATGAAACGCTGAGCAATCCCCTTGAATAATTACTTCTGAAGTCAAGAGTCTAAAGGCCGCCTCTCTTCCAATTGACCACAGTGTTGGTCTGGGCCCACTCTGACCTCTCTCGAATGCTTGTGTACGTCATTAGCATTCAGGTAGATGAACCTGTATGTAAGATGAATGTTAAAATATGTTCACAAGCCAGGCAGTGGTGGCGTGTGCCTTTAATCCCAGCACTTGAGAGGTAGAGGCAGGTGGATTTCTGAGTTCGAGGCCAGCCTGGTCTACAGAGAGAGTTCCAGGACAGCCAGGGCTATACAGAGAAACCCTGTCTCGAAAAACCCTGTCTCGAAAAACCAAAATAAATAAATAAATGAATATATATATATATATATATATATATATATATATTCACAAATAAAGCAAAAATAAATAAAGAAAGAAAGAAAAAGAAAAATTCTGGAATGTGTAACAACCTTAAACGTATATTTATAACTTCCATTTTCCCCCCTTTCTTCTTTAAACAGAGGAGTGTTCCTTTTGGCTTCCCTTGTATGGCAACCTGTGCTGCCGGCTGGTGGCCCAGCCAGCTTGCATGGCTGAAGATGCGTTTGCTGGATTCCTCAATGAACAGGTAGAACACATTGCATGTGTCAATCGGACTCTCACTATGCAGGCGTTTGCTCAAGAGGCCTTTCTGGAAGTGTTAATTTTTTTTTTTTTTTAAATATTGCCAGACACGAGGGGGGCGTGGCTATGACATGTGAGGGCGTGGCTATGGTGAGGGAGAGGGTCTGGGTGTCTGTGGGGTTGCCTCTCTAGTTCTCTCTGGTTCCCCATCCCACGGGCACAGGATCGTGGTCACGGTTCTCTTATAGAAACTGACCCCGGCTGTCCAGCGCCTTTCACAGAAAGGCTCTTCTGGCAGACAGCGTTTGGCACAGTTTGAGCCTCTGGGGCTTCCAAAGCTGCCTCTGTGCCACCTCCTCCTGATTTATTCATAGCCGTGGTTATTTATATTCAGTAAATAATTAATTGTGGGCTTCAATGAATCAATAGTTTTTTTTTTCCTAAAAGATTCCATTAGAAGGAAAGAAAATCTGCATTCTTACCAGGTAGTCAACATCTTCTAACGTTCTGGGGGGAAAAAAATGAAGGGAAATTATTTTCAGTGTAGAGAGAGTTATTTTTATAATTTCCCCGAGTCTTTTGATGAATTGCAGTGGAACTCTAAGCACTAGAGTCTAATAGACTACCTCTCCCAAATCTGGGTTGATTTATGATTTTCTGTGTGTAAAATTGTATGGTAATAATTACCTTCATTTTCCTTAATGCTTCTGAGAATTCCAGGCGCCTTCTCCACTCTTGGGTTTGAGGTGCTCAGACTCAACTGTACAGCCGACGCATAGCTAATTCCATCCTATTTTTAAAGTTCTAAAACCTTAACTGATTACGTAAATACCGAGGTGGGTTTAGAGTTAAGGTAGTAGTGACTTAAATTGATAATTGATAGTTGTTTGACTTCTTTTTTGTGTGTGTGTCCAGCAAACAGGAAAAGGTCTGGTTGGCTGGAGAAGGCTGTACTGTGCTCTGAGAGGGGGTAAACTCCGCTGTTTTTACGGTCCAGAAGAAATCGAAGCTAAAGTGGACCCGACTCTGGTAGTTCCTATTGACAAGGTGAGTGGCATGCAGTTCCAGGGTGAGCACTGAGCCGTAGCCCCAGCCCTTTGAGACGCTGTATTAAAAAGGACATTGTGGCCCTTGAAGTTTATGTTCACGTATGTTCTTGACATCCTTGACGTCATAAAGAAAAGGAGCCAGGGGCTGCGGAGACGGGTTATTATCTGAGTGTCCTCCTTCTCTGCACGGAGCGGCTATTGATGGCAGGAGTCACCATCTAGTCCCTAAGAATACGTAACAACGGATGAAAGTGGATGCTAACAGACAGATCTTAAAGCCTAGAGTATGACCACGCCTCATGAGATATTTGTGGGAGCTGGAGACTTGGCGCATTGGTTAAGATGGTTTCCTGCTCTTGCAGAGGACCCGAAATCCGTTCCCAGCACCCACGTCATGCCACTAAAGTGATTTAACTCCAACGCCAGCGGACCCGATACCCTCTTCTGGCTTCTGAGGGCATGTGCATACACATGACATACACACTCACAGAGATCACGAGTTTAAGGGATGCTATAAACATAAATCGTCAGCCCAGGCTATGACGATGTTCTTTCTTGTTAATATTCAAAGGAGTTCTTTAAAAGACCTCCTTCCTCGTGGGGTGAATGGGCCCTTGACCAAACAAACCTCTGCCAGCACAGGAAAGCCTGGCCCTGCACTTAGAACATGCGAGGGCACAGGCTGCACCTAGACCATCCCACCCGAGAGTCCGCCAAGGGTCTTTATCCGGGTTTGACTCAAGAAAGCAGAAGTTAACAAGCTTTTCACGTAAAATTCTGTAGGGAAGTGAGTGCGTCTGCCCAGGGCGGACCTGAGTTTCTCTTAGGACAGTCTTGATTTTGCCTCTTTTGCTAAGTCTAATGTGTATTACATCTCGCCCGCCGCTGTCAGAATCCTTCCCAAAATACTTGCAAGATGATGTTTCTGGAGCCAAATCCTAATTGTTTTTTTAGCTATTTCCTGTGGAGAGGTCTATCTGGACCACGTGATTGGATAGGAAGCAGCGCATCCTTTAGCAGTATGCGTTCTACCCTTCTACTCTGAAGAGTGACGTAAAGTCACGTGTGATTTTACGTAAAAGTCATACTCCAGAAAACATGGGACCCATGTTTTTTTTTTCTGATCTGTCTGGACTTGAACTTAGTTCTGCCATCTTTTCCAGCAATACTTTTATCTATCTCATTTTTACAATTTTTTTTTTCTCCTTACCCAAAGGAAATTCTGTAGTAAGACTTTTTAATCTCGAAGTTTAAGTCCACTTAACTTAATGTTTTTATTTTCAGGTTCATCAAGATAAAGTTTTAATTAAAAAAAGTTTAGAGTTATTCTTTAAACATATAACTAAATAATATCTCCATATTAAAATATAATGAATTTATCTTGGTTTAGAAAAATGGGTTTATGGAATATGTAATTTTATTAATGAAAAATCCATATACTTTCTCATTGTTTGCCAACTTCGTATTTTGTTTTGTTCAGGTTGAAATTTCTTTAGTCTCTTACTACTTTGAAAAATTCAAGTGTACAAAAAGGTTGAAATGAAAAGCCAGCCACCCACGAGCAGATAGGACTTCCCCTGAGTCTGCCCATCCAGCCTTCTGCTGCTGTTAATGGCTTTCTTGCTCCTGGTTATTTCTGTTTCTGGGTCATTTGAAAATCAGTTGCAAACAGCACGTTTCTACTAACAGGAAGGATACTTTGTATATAACTGTAACATTATCACCTACAGGAAGTTTGTTTCTGACACAGTATTACTGCATCGAGAGGGATTGCCCCTGCATCCCTAACAACCGCTAACTTCCCTTGATTGATTGCTTTGTTCCAAGACCCCCTAGGCACTCAAGTTCTTTGTTTCTATTACCTAACCATGCCCCAGCCTGCCTTTGTTTTCCTTTGGTGACACTGACATGTTTCAGGTCATGTCTGAGGGGGAAGTGTGGGTGACGGATTGGTTCATCATATTCAGATCAAGTATTTCTTTGACTAGAAATGAACTGGGTATGATTACTTGGCTAGGTTGGTTTATATTCAATAGTTGGGTGGTAAAACTGGAAACCTGCCCAAGTTTCCTTTCATTTTGTACCACAGAATGTGGAGGCGTAAACTAAGATAAAATGTAGCCTAAACAAATGGTAGGCTTTAAAATTTCAGTGTGTATGGGGGAGGGGACAGTATATGAGTACCCACACACACATACTTGAACATGTGCACCCATGTTTGTTCAGGTGTGTGCCCCTGAAAAATGCAAACACGTCGCTGACACAGTAGGCTCTAGCAAATGTGATGACTAGGAAATATCATCCTTGGGGCTGGAGTTCCAGGCATTTACAGGACACACAGCTGTGAAACATGGCTGGAGTCCTGTTCTCGTGACTGTATGCTAAGCATTCTCCTGATGCTGAACCGTCCTCCTAGCTCCAGAAACTTGGGGCTTTCAAACTCATTTGCTTTATTCTAGAAAAGATATTATACTGGTCAGCTCACCTCATTTCAGCGATATGGTAGGGCTGGTATTCTCCCATTTCCAGTGTATAATTTCCGTTTGACAAGCAAAGCAGTGGACATTGCCATTGGGTTAAACTTGTCAAACTAGCCAGGAATAGGAGGTGACTCACTCTTTTCCAAGAAGGTAGGAAAAGATAAAATCATTGAGCTGGGTTTTTTTTTCTTTATAATTAATTTTATTTCTTGATAGATATGCTGCTGAATAGGTTTGGAAGGCAGAACTAATCTTTTCCTTTCTCTTTACCCATTCTGAATGGGATTTCAAAGTGTTGCCATTTAAATACTAGACATTGGTCACTTCAGTACATTCATACTGGGACTTGATTCTCTGAAGGCGCTCTCCTTTGCAGCCCTCCCCCTCCCTCTGTTGAGCTCTCCCCCTCCCTCTGCTGAGCCCTCCCCCTCCCTCTGCCGAGCCCTCCCTCTCCCTCTACTGAGCCCTGCCCCTTTCCCCTCTGCTGAGCCCTCTCCCTCCCCCCTGCCGAGCCCTCCCCCTCCCTCTGCTGAGCCCTCCCATGCACCTCACAACTTTCCATTCACAGTAAGCCTCATCAGTCTAAGTATTCCGATCTGCCACACCGTCCCAGGCATATTGTCACTCCCTAAAACATTATGGTTACAACGTTGCTTATTCCGTTTTCCTCAGTTCCGAAAGTGAGTCAGATATGTAGAAAAGCCGGAAAAAACACAGTAATCAGCCTCCTCGGGCCAGCGCCTAGATTCCACAGGCCCGCGGTGTTTCTCTGCCTCTCTCCTGCTAACGCACATCCCTGAGGAACACAACTTGTGAAACAGCTATTTCACGCCTGTGTTGTAACAGCTGAGAAATGTAACAGTGCCGTCCAACATACATATAGTCCATCTTTAAATTACCCCTGCGTTGCCCAAAATATCTGCCTTGACTTGAGTTTTTAATGCAGGACTATCCCAATTAGCTTCCCTTCCCCAAGCAAGGTGTGAGCGTCTTGCTGGTGCCATGCTGGCCCGGGGACTGCAGGGTGGTTCCCCATAGACCAGCCATTTCTCTGCCACCTTCCCATTCTCTCTTACTGTGTAATAAACTCATACATTTTTATATCTGTCTAATTATTTGGTTTTAAAATACATAGTGGATTTTCTTGATGACCTTTTCTCATGATGTTCAAATAATAGTCTTTTTTTTTTTTTAAGGCCATGTGAGCAGCTAAGTTTGATAACCGCTAAGCTATGACATATCCGATACAATTCTCCGCTTGGATTGCAGGGAGAGAGGGGTCCGTTCTCTGCCTGTAATTCTTGTCTTGCTAAATGGCATTTCCTGTAAGGCCAAGCCGGTTCATTAATTTTCATAGGGAGCCATCTGTGGAAATGGTCATATTAAGAAAAACCTAAAAGCTATTCCCCATGTACTTTCAATCTAAATTTGAAAGGGTGATTTACTTCAGAGTGATTGCTTCAACTTCAAAAAAACTTCATTCTGAATGTTGTTTGGGTAAGACACTCAATGGCGGGTCCTTAACAACAGTCTCCGTGCACCCCGGAAAGCGCTTTATTAGCCGGAAGCTTTATCCGTGGCTGGTGGAGTGGGAAAGCAGCTAGAGTCTTCGAGATCAGCAATCCGTTTTGATTTACATACTAGACATCCGTTATTTCAATAATGGATCTGTGCCGAACCAATCAATAACTCTACTCGGTGTGATAGGTTTTATTGAATTGTCTCGAACATGCTTTTAACTATTATATTTATCAAGCTCATTTAGAAAGCCCAGTAACCACAGATCGCACGGCATGTTTTCCCATTCATGGTAGTCATTTTGATATCAGAAGCCTGTCAGCTACACAGTTGTCCTTTATTAAATATAGCTGCAACAACTGTTATTTACCAGCGCTTTCCTCTGGGCGTTTACGTCTGACAGACGCTATCGACAGAAATTTAAGGTAAGTATTTCCAACTGATATTGGCCGTGCCTGACGCTTGGCTTAATCGATGACTGCGCTATTACACAGTTCAGACATCCCCCTCCGTGGCCTGTGGGTGTGCGCATGCTCCGTCGCCAGACCCGTGTCCGCACTGAAGTCAGTTTTAAGCACCACCATGTTCATTCTGACTCAACTGGGTTTGAGACTTGTCTTTATGACGTACTGTGGGGAAGGAAGGAAATGTCGCCTGTATCACAGACAACTCAGAGGCAAGAAAGAGACCTTATACAACATATTTTATTTTTAAATTTTCAAGATAGTCAATGCAAAACAGTGTGATTGAGCATTCCGTTCTCCCATACAATCCTAAAGATTTTACTTGTGTTTCTCCCAGTTGTATAACGACAAAATATATATTATATACATGTAGTTAATATATTATAATGTTGATGATGTAGATAGTTGCCCCGGCCCGCGGGGATTCGACGAGACCCTAGGGAAAGGCGAAAGAATGAAGGGACAAGAGACACAAAGAATGCGAACAAGTCTGAGGTTCTGATCTAGCAGATTATAAAGACACAGCAAAATGGAAGATTTAGGTGAGGGTTATTGCTTAGGGCTATCCTACTATATCCTTATTGTCTAAGATCATTCAACTGTCGTATCCTTATTGCCCTAGACCATCCCATTGTTGGAACCAGCTCCCAGGAAATGTCAGACGTTCTTTAAGTTCCTGGGACCTGAGACCCATGAACGTCCTTTCTTAACTTTGAACTGACTAGGCTTTCTAGAACAGCAGGTAATTTCCTAGGTTTGGCTCCCGGCAGATAGTGCTTCCATTTCCCAGGAGAAGGGATTTCGTAACCATTTGGGTCTGATTCAGATCGAGAACCTTACTTGAGTTGGAGTTTTGAATGGTCTTTGTTGCTGTTTCCCCCCTCCCCTCCCCAACATACCGCCAACGTAGTTTATTTACTGGAGAAATTTGCCCTACAGAGTTTCCCATAATCTGAATTCCTCTGTTTGCATCTCTGAGCTTTTGGGATGGTGACTGAGGCTGATATAAGGAGTATATTTTGAAAACGCATGTCTGTATACAGAGGTGTAAAATCTGAGCCTGTGGCTCCTAACGGCAGCCATCTGTGGTGGCTTAAGGTCTTTTACTGCCAACTGCAAGCTGTCAACATCTTAGCATCCAGTCTTTACTGCTAGGTTATCTCTAAGGTACTTCTGGGAGGCAGCAGGATGAGCTGCGTGCATGTGTGCGTGCGTGTGTGTGTGTGTGAGTGCATGCATGCGTGTATGCGTGTGCATGTGTGTATTTGAGTATATGTGACCAAAACAACTAACATCCTTCAAAAGTAGCCATTTGAGATAGTTTGTAATTGTTATGTATTTAGAATTCAAGGGTTAGAATTCAATCTAACCCTCTCCTTTATTTTTCTTACTGAAGCTTCTGTTGTCCCAGAGACTAACAGAGTCCCTCGGGTGGTATTCTTGACAGGAATCTACAATCTTCAATTTCTGGTGGGACAGGAGACTTGAGAATCATTTTCTCCCATGGTGACCCAAGCGTTTTCCCCAGAGTGCTTTTTAGGAAAGGTGCTTAAAGATGACCATAATCTGGGTGCAGCAGTAGGCTTGTCTGGAGAGGGTGGAACACATTTTAATGCAAGGTGATAGAGGCCAAAAGGAACCATCCTTGTGACCTCAGAGTGTGTCTTTGCTGCAGAGGTGAGCTCTTACGGCCTTTCCAGGGAATCCTCCCATCCTACTCTGCAGCAGTGCACAGGGGCATTCTGAGGAGCCCTGTCAGAGCAAGCTCCCCATCACCATAATCCCAGGTCCATCACAAACCAGAAGAGCTGAGTTAAAAGCATCCTCGGAGAATGGAAGGACCGTGAATGCTTAGTGCTCTCAAACCAAACTTTGGATGGTGGAAAGGGTAAAGCAGGAATCGGGTCGCATCATCTGCATCTCTCTTGGAATGTCTGTGAAGGGTGCGCTTGGGCTACAGGCTGGCCCTGGACTCCACACTGGTGATGTACTTCACCTGTGGTTCTTCCCCGTCTCATTCTTTTCTTCAAAACCGGTGCAGCCACTTCCTGTGTGTTAGATACTAAGTGGTCCTTGAGATGGGACAAATGCCGTGCCTGGGTCATTTTCAAACTATTTGCTTTTGTGTCCTGTTTAGAGAGACATTTTGCTGTGAGTTTAGGATACTGGTTGCAAAATTTATCCTGCTCTTTTCTCATGACTTCATCTTTGGAGGAGGATGGAGGTGAGCCTGGTTTGATGTCACCAGTGCAACAAGCAGCTTAGGTGGACTTCAACACCGGACAAGCCACACTTGTGCTAATCTCTTTCTTTGACTGTTTAATTACAAATATCTCCCATTAGTTAAATTATCTGGGTGATAAAATGTAACTTAATCTAAACCCTGCATTTCATTTTCACTTGTTTAAAAAAAAAGCAAACAAGAAGTATCTGACATATGCCATTACTCGTGAGGCAGAGACAGGCAGATCTCCGACTTCATACCCAGCCTGGGCTACATAGTGAGTTCAGGCCAGCCAGATCTACATAGTGAGACCCTCTCTCAAAACAAACAAAAGCCCTACCTTGGGATGTTTAAAATCTGTAACAAATGCCTATGGGCACTGTAGTTAATAAAGGGTGTAATATTAATCTATATCGTTAACTTGGGATATAAATGGTCTGCTCCCTCAGTCTCTGTGTCAAGTCGCTTCATTAGAAACAATACTTTGTTGAATGCGTAAACACTGATGTGCAAAGGATCCCATCTTCTTTATTTAGAGTTGAATCTATTTAATCCCTTTACAAGAAAAATCAGAAATTTATGTCGACATGAAATTAAGTGGAAATAGTCAAAGGCTCAGAATATTTCTTTAACCCCCTCCCCAACTTGAATTCAACCTTCAGTTAGGATAAGAGAAGCATCCTGAAGATTTTTCTAGAGCTATATCACCCTCTGCTATTAACAATAAAACAGTGTTTTAAAAGAGATTGGTTGGTTGTTGGTGTTTGGTTGATTGCTTGTTGGTTGATTTGTTGGGCAGTTGATTGATTGGTTGGATGATTGGTTGTTGTTAGTTGTTTGGTGGTTGATTGGTTGGATGGTTAGTTGTTAGATAGTTGGTTAGTGGTTGATTGGTTAGGTAGTTGATTGGTTGTTGGTTGATTGGTTGGGTAGTTGATTGATTGGTTGTA
>NW_021604786.1:5441734-5455916 GCF_004785775.1 Grammomys surdaster | reverse complement strand
TTGGTTGTTGGTTGATTGGTTGGGTAGTTGATTGATTGGTTGTATGACTGGTTGTTGGTTGATTGGTTGGGTAGTTGATTGGTTAGTGGTTGATTGGTTGGTGGTTAGTGGTTGGCTGATTGGTTGGTATCAGCTTTAAAGGATGCCATTTAGCAGGCCGTGATTTAACTTTTTTTTATGTCATGTATATGATTACTTGACTGAGATAGTCCGCACAGTTTGTTGCCTACAGGTAAGAACGTAGAAAGACTTTGTCACTATAAACTCATTGTGTTGACCCTATGTCCCCTTGCAGTCTAGAGAATGTCTGTACTCCCTGACTTCCCAGTGACCAGCAGTCAGACCTATCCCAAGATGGCTGCCAGTTCCTACGTTTTGAAATAGTCTGGAAGTTCAAAGATACACAGCTACTTTCTGCAGCAGACATTCCCATGGATTATGGAAGAATTAACTCCTGTAGAAAATAATTCCCAGTATGGTACAGATAGTGTTCAGCTTCAAGGATTTACCCATTCTTCAGGGAATAAAGTTTTCCTTCCGACCCTATAACTTCCCCGAAACTCACAACACAGTTGTTGCAGGTGTGCGTAAGTGTGGGCTGTCACTTCCTCCCCACTCCCAATCAGCTGCAGGCCCGTGCATTGGGCACACACCACAGAAAGGTTAACTGCCTCCCTCTAAACTGGACTATATTCACAGGAACCTTCGGGAGCTGCTGGCTGTCTAACTGAGACAGGCTGGAGTTAAGTCGTGCTCTTTTGAAGGGTGCTTGCACTACTTTAAGATCAATGACAATAAAATACACCATTAAAATTTAACTTGCCGGGCGGTGGTGGCGCACGCCTTTAATCCCAGCACTTGGGAGGCAGAGGCAGGCGGATTTCTGAGTTCGAGGCCAGCCTGGTCTACAGAGTGAGTTCCAGGACGGCCAGGGCTACACAGAGAAACCCTGTCTCAAAAAACCAAAAAAAAAAAAAAAAATTAACTTTTTAAAAGTTTTATTTCCCAATTTGAAAATCCAAGTTTTACTTTATAAAAATGTTTCTAAGAACTTCTAAACAGCCTCCGTGGCTCCAGCGTGTTTCCACTGGACAGGGCTGCCTTGGGATTTGGGAAATGAACCTTCTGTCCCAGATGTCAGTCCTCCAACATTCTTCAGTCTAAGCCACCTGTCCTTGCTGTTACTACTTAGCTGTATGGGACTTGGGGCCTGGCCTCCACCTTCCAGCACCATGAAAGTCTTGGCGTTGTCCTACCTGGGACCACTCAGAAAGGGGTTGAGGTTTCCAACAGGACTGAGACCATTGCTCTTGTGATAGGACTGTTCGATTCATTCTCGAAGGAATAGCTTGAACATTGACACATCTATAAATCACACAGATCTTGACCTGTGAGCACTACAAGTGAATGCGACCTATGGAATGAACGTTATTGATGAAAACCTGTCTGTTTGTTTAAATAAAAGACTGTAACATTTTTACCATTTTAACCATTAACACTGTAATATGTATGACTATTGGAATAAAGAAGAAACAGACTTGACTGATTCAATTTTATGACTGCTGGAAAAGCAGTTGGTATATAACCACACGAAAGCCATGGTATACTGCGCTTGCTTTACCAAAGTTTTAAGATGTATTTAAGAAGCAGGGAGCCAAGATCTTAGTAGCAGTTATATTCTATAACATATAATTTTGAACGTATCATATATATGTGTACAGTATACCCAAAACTCTTTTAGTGGAAAAAAAAAACTGTTTCTTGAAGACATTATAGATTTGATTTTGAATACTGAAAATTCTTCAAATGACATATTTTAAATTTCAAACCATCAACGGTAAGATTATACAGTTGGCATAGATGTGGTCGCTAAGCAATGAAAGATTTGATCGTTCCAGAGCTATTTTCTTAGAAGCCACCAATTCTATCCTAATTTTTAGGAAACCAGAATTCAGGCCATGGAAAAGGATTCAAAGAAAATGTACTGTTTCTCTGTCCTCAACACGGCTGCTGGGCGAGCGGTGAGTCACATCTTTGTGGCTGACAGCCTAACAGACTTTCAGGAGTGGATGGGAGCCTTCCGGAAGCATTTCTTTGATCTCAGTAAGTAGATATTTGCGTTCTCTAGCAGCGTATTCATGTGACTTGCGAGGCTGGACAACAGCCGTCCAAATAATAAAATAAGAAACTTGTAGCGGGGATTTTTCTTTTTTAAATTTCCTGAAAACCGTGGCCGCTTACCACAAACCTTCAGATAATGATCATCTCAAGATTGTAATGTTCAGAGGCGTCTCATTTTTAGTAACGTTCTGCTAACTGCAGATCTGTTGTGATATCATCTTGTGCTTCGTGCAGAGATGAGTTTTTTTAGCCCCATGAAGATCTGTTTCCATCTCAGTAACACAATCCAGCCCTGTGCATAAACTACGTAAAGATCTCAAGTTTCCTTCTCTATTCCTGAGAGCCTTGCTCACAGGTAGATTCTTGGACTCAGTGACACACTGACCAAACCTATGCGTTATCTGTGATTTTACTTTGAAAATGGAGCTGTTGGTGATGGCTGATTCTGATCCCACTAAGCCCCACGTGTTACAGGCTCATGCCATAGAGTCATTTGCAAGCAACAGAGTGATTTATGGACCACTCTAAAGAGGCGTCACCTGCTGCTCTCCAGCAGTTCCCAGGCCTGCTCTGATGTGCACATCAGTGGATGTCAAGGTGGAGGTTGGGAAGGAGGCAAGGACAGGCACCGAGTATGAAGATGGCTTGGTGGTCTATGCCCTGCTTGCCTCTCATGAGGTTCCCCAGGAGGTAAATTACTTGACTCTACTCCCAAGATGAGGAAAGGGAGACCCAGAGAGGCCTGAGGTTTGTGACATTGAACTAGGGGAGTCCTTTGGGGTGTTTTCCTTAAGTACCATCTTGAGACATGTGGTAAATACCTAAGTTCTTCTCCAGGTTTGCAGCTGTCCTGAGCCACTTTAGATTGAGTTGCTACAGATCCGTGCAGGCAGGAGTGACTTTCAGAACCAGTCTACATTCTGTTGTGCTGCTTTTCTGAGACTGGGTCTCACTATGTCCCGGCTCCTGCCTCAGCTTCCCAAGGGCTGACTTGGTAGGCACACAGGAATGATGATGGTAATGAACACATGTAGCTCAGGCTAGCCTTGCATTTGAACACCTCCGGCATTACAAATGGCATTGCTTAGGCCTGGTCAGTACCTTCCTCTCTTTTGCTGATTGTTGTTAGAATTTTGACTGCTTTCCTAGACTCCCTGATGTGCTGAGTCTGACTTACAAAAAGACACCTATTTTAAGAAGTGATTCTTGGCAGCATATGCTTTGTATGGGCCTAATGACAGAAGGGAGTAATTAAAGTATTAATCCAGAACATTCTGATCTGGCTGTCAGTGGGACCAGAGGAGGGCCTACTCTCCAGGTAACTTCTCATGTGTGTCACTTTGAAGCTAACCACTTTTTTTAACCAAGTTGTGCCAACCTGGCATCTTTAAAGTGCAACCTCTCTTACCTTTTATATTTTGTATTTTCAATAAAGCAAAAATGGAAGTGTTTATACTACCCAAAACATTGTATTATGTATAGTACTCTAATTTTCTTAAGTTCTTGTCATTTTTTAATTAACAATTAGTTTGTGCCTCTATGTGTCTCTATGTGTGTCTCTCTATCTCTCTGTGTGTCTGTCTGTCCATCTGTCTATCTGTCTGTGTGTGCATATGGGTATATGTGTGTGTCTGTCTGATCTATACGTGTGTGTATTTGTGTATGTATGTCTGTCCATCTGTCAGTGTCCGTGTGAATGGGTATATATGTGTGTTTCTCTGTCTGATCTGTATGTGTGTATATCTGTGTATGTATGTGCATCTGTCTGTCTGTGTCTGTGTGCATGGGTATATGTATAAGTGTGTCTGTGTGTGTATGTGTGTCTTTCTATCTGTCTCTTTGCGTATGGGTATATGTATAGTGAGTCTGTCTGATCTGTATATGTGTGTGTCTGTGTATGTGTGTCTGTCCATCTGTGTCTGTGTGTATGGGTATATGTGTAAGTGTGTGTGTCTAGTGTGTTTGTGCATGTGCGTGTGTGTAGGTATTTGTAAGGTACAGCACGTGTGCAGGTTAGAGCACAGCCTGTGGGAGTCAGCCCTCTTCTTCTCCTGTGTGGGTTTAACGTTGAGCCTCTTGCCTTTGAGCTATCTCATTCTAATTTTCTTAGTGGCAAGCATGCCTTCCTCATCTTGGTTGAAGTACAGAGTATAGAGCAAAGTAGAAGAAGATAATCAAGAGCAGAATAACATAAGAATAATTTAATATCTGGGTCAGATTTCAGTTCTTCGGCCCAACTTAAGAAAGGATGACTAGGAGAATAAGCTCATCAGACTTCATGAGGAAGTGTTAATAAACATAGGTATGCTTAGCCAGAATAGCATGGTCTAGAGGCTGGGGGCAAAGGGGATTGCTGTCTTAGTGTGTGAGAGTTTATAAGGGAGGTGTGACCCCTGTCCTAGAGTCAGTGGCTAGGAATGGTAGAGCAAAAAGAGAATGTTTAAACAAACTTGGATCATTATAGGTTTTTTTTCCCCAAATATTTACTACAAATACGGAGTTCATGGCGAACTTAGCATAGTAGATCATGCTAGGGAACACATACAATAAACATTGTGAAGAAGTCAGTAAGATGACAGCGGGTAGCAACGCTCACAAGCTTGAAACCTCAGTTCCGTTCTGAGAGGCCCTGTGGAGGAGGGAGAACCAACTTCTGCAGGCTGTGGCCCTGTCCCCGACAGTAGTGCCAGGGTGTGCATGTGATTACATGCACACACACACACACACACACACACACACATCTAATAGTAGCAGCGTTATGGGAAACATCTTTAATAGAGAGCAGGTTATGTGAACACAGTAGATCCTACTTGATATTAACCTTGCATTAGCATATCAGCTATCATGTATTTCTATGTCAACAGACCTAGTCACTGCAGAATGCTTCTGTTGTAAATCACCTCTGACATCAGGAACACATGGACGATACAGGGTTATGTTCCCAACCTGAGCACGGTTAATATTCTGTTCGCAGTGCAGCCACAAACCACTTTATCTTAAGATCCCCCATGCAGAAATCATTATCCCTTCACTGCAGGGTCCGTCCTGGAACCGGAAAGAGAAGGTACTGGCCCATTTAGAACGAGTCGTTATTTTTCATTAAAGACTATGTTTCCCCCACTGCGACAAAGAAGGGGGAAAAAAGGCTTTTACATATTTATCTAAAATAGAAAAGGGGGGAGGGGTAAGATGCCAGCTCCAGCTTCTGGATTCAGACCCTAGGGAGGAAACCTTTGCAGCTGTGGCCTGGGGGTTTATTTCCTGTTGGTTTGCTGTGTGGTAATCAGCATCATAATAAAATACCCTGAAAGGCTTTTGATGTGTCTTAACTAGTTATGGTAATGGATTCAAAATGTAGGCATTTCACAACAAAATGAATATGTAATAAACATGAAAACATCTTAAAAATTTTAAGCTATGGAAAACTACTACATTGGACAGATTGAATATGCACAGACTGCTGAAAGAAAAAAAAAAGAAGGAAAGAAGTGTTAACCTTACAATGCGTCTGGTCTGTCGTCCCCACTTTTCTAGTGATGTGAGTGAGATACAGGGCTGTGGGCCCTACGTAATTTCTGTGATGTCACTGGATAGACACACGGTATACAGGGAAGCCACTCAGCAAATACCAATCTTTTTTAGCCATAGAGGAGACGTAAGTCCCCAAACCTTAAGGTTTAAATAGTGACACAGTGATGACTATTAAACAAGTCTCATTTCTTAATTGGAAATTTAACTCAAATTAAAGATATGTCTGAGGACGTGAGTTCGGTATTTCTTCCTCCGTCTGACAGCTGGATGTCAGTGGGGATTTGTCTTTCAAACCAGTCTGGAATACTGGATGTCTTTATCTACAGTGGAGAAGAGAAGCCGTGCACACTTTTCTTCAATGTGAATATGACATTTCATGTGATTGTTGATGGTTTTGTGTGGTACTGTACTAGCTGGCCTCGGGATCTCAGTATCTACCCAGAACTGATTTTTTTTTTTTTTTAATGAGTCACTCATGCAGAATCAGCTTCAGAAACTAGATTGTACTGGGTTTTTATACAAGCTTCTTGAAAGCTAGGCCTTATTGATAAACTGTTCTTTTCCAGCACACACCCATGCAGGTACGCACACAAAGTACTGATGATATTGGTGGAAAATGAAATACATAGCTTCCCGTTTGTCTTTCAAACTAGCCTTCTCCATCCTTGCTCTCTTAGGCCAATGGAGACATTGTTGTGAAGAACTTATGAGAATTGAGATTACGTCACCACGGAAACCACCTTTGTTCCTGGCAAAGGATGCGACCTCAGTGTATCACGATATGAGTAAGTGGGCGGGGCTTGCCTCTTCCGAGCCGTAGAGCGACAGGAAAGCACCATTGTCCACACCCCAGCCACTTATGCTGTTGACATTAAAATGCTACACTTCTCAGGGCACAGTCAAATTGAATAAATAAAAAAGACTATGATTAGAGACTGAGAAGCTCATGTTTCATAGATGAAAGGATACAAAATTAATGAGTGCGTATTTTGGATGCCGATGATCAAACAAAAAAACTCCAGGCTTGAAAGAATAAGTCCTTAGATAATAGGATTCAGGGAGTATGACCATACAGACTTTAAGATGTAATCGTGTTTATTGTTTTCTCTGGCGGGTTTTTCTGTTGTTGGTTTGTATGACCAATAGGGAAATAGTAATGAATGGAAACATCCACCTCTGGTCAAAAAATAACTAGTTAAGTCTAACTCAAAAACTCATCTTTCTTGAGTTTCCATTTCACTTTCCCACACCTTGAAAGGTGTTACTCCTATGGGGTGGCCTCCCAGATAAAGCTGCGACTATCTGGACGGTTGTGCTGGACGGTATTTGCCAGTACACTTGTAAGGATGTGTGTATGTATGTGCATAAATATACGTATTTACAATCTTAGATCCCAGGTGGTGCCTTTAAAACGTCAGAGACACAAATCAGTAAACATTGGTCTCAAAGTTTTCTTACTTTTCCCAAGGGAAATTTTACCCAGCATCCTAATCGCTGAAGTTAGCATGAGGATTTGGGACGCCGGCCCGGGCCCCGGGGCATAGGTTTTGGAGGATTTTGTCTATTTGCTTTCCCTTTGTCTTTTACCCACAGCAGAGACTTCAAGGGTCTGTAGGGAAACCTGCTGAGTCATTACTTCCATGCCCTTTATAAAGAGAGCTTCCTAGTAGGCAAAATAAGGGTTTGAGGCTAGAAAAAGTTACTGTATAATAAATAGCTAAGCTAAAGAGTTGAGGAATCTGCCGGGCGGTGGCGCACGCCTTTAATCCCAGCACTTGGGAGGCAGAGGCGGGCGGATTTCTGAGTTCGAGGCCAGCCTGGTCTTCAGAGTGATTTCCAGGACAGCCAGGACTACACAGAGAAACCCTGTCTTGAAAAACCAAAAAAAAAAAAAAAAAAAAAAAAGAGTTGAGGAATCACTAGGATGTGTCTGCCAGTGTGAATTCTAAGCATTTTCCCTGTACTGTGTGCGTTGTATATATGATGTCTAATGTATAACTATGGTACATGACAGCCTTGCTTGGGGGGGCCCTCTTGATAAACTTACTTTCATAAATCAATGTTTTTATTACGCATCCTCCTCCCAAGTTTTTAATGCTCATTATACGTAGAATATTGATTTGGAAAATAAGAACTTATTTGGATAAAGTACGTACGACTGTTAGATGTTGTTTTTCTCCCCCATGAAATTTCTTCTTGAAATTATTACAGGCATCGATTCACCCGTGAAACTTGAAAGCGTCATGGACATAATACAAAAAAAAATCGGAGAGACCAACGGACAGTTCCTCGTGGGTCAGGATGACGAATCCACAGCACCCCCGTGGGCCGCAGTCTTTGATGGCAATCACGAGATGGTCATCCAGAAGAAAGTGTTGTCCCCAACAGTCAAACCGGCCCCCGATGGAAAAAGGAAAAAGAGGCGAGCTCCACTTCCTCCTACCAATCAACCTCCCTTCAGCATAAAAACACAGGGTAGCGCAGATCAGTCAAAGGACAGCGGGGCCCAGGTCAGTGTCTCTGGAGCCTCACCCTCAGATCCCAGACTATCACCACCTATGCATCATCTCCAGAAACCGGTAGCTGCCCCTCGCAAACTTCTCCCTGCCAGGAAAAACAGTTCAGCAGACGGTGGGCACACAGACGCTAAAACCAGTTTTGACGCGAAGCCAGTGCCAGCTCCAAGGCAGAAATCCATCAGAGGCATTCTGGACCCTCGATCGTGGCTCCAGGCACAAGTATAGGAACCCTGTACTGTGTAAATCCAGCTGTAAGGCTATGGTCAAAGGTATTATACGTGTAATGTTATGTAATTGTATAGGTAAAGACCAGAGCAGTTTCCAGAAGCCATTAATAAGCTATTAGGTACAGAAAAGCACCTTTAAATAGAGCATTAGATTTCTCCTTTACTTCTTTCCAGAATATAAATGATTTTCCCCCATAGAGCAAAAGAGGCAGTTTCTAGACAGTATCCTATTTTTTGGAAAGATTAATTTACTCCTAATTTAGTAGCAGGCAGTGAACAGGCAGCGAGCAGAAGAAAGCATTATTATTTTTTTTTTTTTTGGAGAGAGTCTAGTAACATAGAATGTGTTCAATACAAGCTGTATTCTCTTTGTGAAAGTTTTAATACTTAATGGAATGTTTCAAAGGTTTTGTTCAAACCACAAATTACAGAATCCACCCGAGGAAGTGTTTCCCTTCAGCTTTCTGGAATTCAAATCTAACGGTCCTCTGACTCCTCTCTGCCGTTTAACTGGAGAGTCTATAGGGTTGACCTTTTAAATTCCTGGGATACATTTTCGAATATTAAACTCTTTGTCTTTAAAGGGAATTTGTAATCTGCTATTCAAAGTCATTTCCTTGATGAGCCCTGAAATCCTGTTGACTTTACAGCTCATCAGCGAGGCCCATGATTATTAGTGAGTGAAGTGGATATGAAATGCCCCCCCCCCCCATCGCCTGGCTTGCTGTATGATGTTAATCTCCATTGTGGCCTCTGGAATTCAGGGAGACAAGTAGCTGATTAATGCCTTAAATTTTTACTTAATACTTATTTTAAAAACAGATGGCAGATTCAAAAATTATCAGGACGGTTGACCGCAGTAATTTTCAGAATTAATCCTTTTTCAATTTTTTAATTAGATTTTCTTTTATTTTTTTTTAATAAGGGCTGATGTCTGTTATTGATATTACCCGTTAAAAGTCATATTCATTCAGTAATCACATTGGCGTCATTTCCATAGGAGGTAATTTCCATAGCAACTAATCACAGTGACCCAAACAGGA
Organism: Grammomys surdaster; assembly: GCF_004785775.1. Lineage (NCBI taxonomy): Eukaryota > Metazoa > Chordata > Mammalia > Rodentia > Muridae > Grammomys > Grammomys surdaster. The sequence continues at coordinate 5,446,475 of NW_021604786.1, read as the reverse complement.
TTATTAAACTGAATGGGGGGATAACTAGCAAGAGGGTGAATATCTTAAATGGGCAAAAAGAAAAATCCACTTTTTATAATAACCCCCTTTTGTAAAGAAGAACAGCGGAACGGTTTTAAAATGTCATCAGAATTTCCAAGCCAAACTTCCCAGAGGGTGTTAACACCAGTCCTGAGAAGTCCAGGACCTCCCAAGCCCTAACAGGCACCATAAACCATCATAATGAGGGAAGTAGACTCCAGACTGCTGAGCTCTCTCGATCCGGGTGGGAACTACATCCATGTAAAATGGCCAACAAAGGCATTTATACAAGCAACCGGCCATCTTTTTTTTTTTTTTTTTTTTAAGATAGCAGAGGGTTTGTCCGGTTTGTCTTGGTTTTGTCTTTCGTTTCTACACAGTGCTGCTATAACTGCCAGGTAATAAATACACTGTTGCTTGCCCAGGAACCCCCAGTAAGAAGGGGAACCCAGGAGCAGTGACACACAGCCCTCGGTGACATCCATAGAAACCTAAAGAATAGATGGGCGTGGTTTTCCGAATAGGTGGGCGTGGATTTCCGAAGAATAGATGGGCGTGGTTTGGGGTTTGTTTTAATCTAAGTGAAAGGACCTCAGAAGTTTTGGTGATAATTGCCATTTCTTTCTCTTTTTAAAAATACGTATTTTATGTATATAGAGGGCATCGGATCCCATTACAGATGGTTGTGAGCCACCATGTGGTTGCTGGGAATTGAACTCAGGACCTCTGGAAGAGCAGTCAGTGCTCTTAGCCGCTGAGCCATCTCTCCAGCCCCAGTAATTGCCATTTCAATACATTATACATTATACGTTATATTATTGCTTGAAAATGCCTCAGTTAGCCCTCACCGACATCTTCAACAATTCCCATGAACTGTTGATGCAACCTCTTTTTTTTTTTTTTAAGTTAGAAGATGCTGCTGGCAAAATTGCTTCTGATCCCTGACACCCAACTGCCCCCCACCTCACCCCGTGCCCCTTCCTTACTGCGTTCTTCTATTGCAAGCTGGGATTTAAATACACCGGTCACCTTCTGATTGCTTGTACAAGTTACAACTGGAGGAATTTAGGTTGTGTGTGTGTGAGTGTGCATGTGCGTGTGTGTGTGTGTATGTGTGTGTGTGTGTGTGTGTGTGTGTTTTCCTAGAGATATTCTGGAGGAGTTGAGTTCTCAGAGAGCAGCTTTGAACCAGGTCTGAAACCAGCCTCCTTCCCAGAGCCTCATGGTGGATGAAACTCTGCCCAACCCCCACCAATTTCTGGAGGTCTAGCTCTGTACCACTCTGCTCCTCCTTAAATGCTAGGCCACGCCCACCCCAACACAACAAAAGAGAAGTTAAGACAGATTTGTCCTTCTCTCTCTCTTACTCCTCCTTCCTAACTCTTTCCACCTTCCTTCCCTCTCTTCTCTCCTTCCTTCACAACTTAAAAATATCCGGAGATACTGACTTAAAAGCTGCCAAGGACTTTTTAAGACGGCTTCCCCTCATTTGCTGAACTAGAACGCTGGCGGAGGGATGCGTCACGTGATAGGAAAGATGCGGCCGCTTTGTGTGAACTGGTCCTCGAGAGTCCTTTCGATTCATTTCTTTGCTATTGGATCTTGATAACATTATAATTGGAGAAACTTAACAGAAAAAAAAAAATCCCAGATAGTTCATATGGCGCTTGCGATGACGGAGAGATAACGTCTGGGGCAGTTGCATCTACACCTCAAGGACTGTACTATAAATGACAGCAATTTTCTTATTTGGACATCTTTCAATGAGAAAGAACACCCTTTTAAACATAAATACACACTTCTCAAACTAAAATCCATCGAAAACACCAAACATGGCCACAAATGCCGATTGCGCGGTTTCTTAATTGTCTGTGCCGCTCAGTACACAACTTTCAAAAATATATGGCTATGTGTGGAAAACTACACATTCCTTATCAATATTTATCTCTGCCTTTTAGGAGCAAATGCCCCTCACTTAGCACTGTTCATTAAAAATCTATAGGAGCTGTCTCAGCTTAGAGACCACCGCCGCAAGGTAGGTAGGCGATGCTGGCAAGTCTTCCTTTAAGGTACCCCAGCCACCTACTGTGAAGTTAATTAATTCAGTCCAAAATGAAATTATAGAGGCGTTTGGTGTAGTTTGTGTTCAATGCCATTTAAATGCAATCGCCTGTGCAACTCAGCAGGGACAGCCATGTTAGTGATGCAGCAGATGCCGGGAACAAGGAGGAAGAAAGAGGTTTCTTGCAGTGAATTGTATCTCCCGGCCAGAACTTTCCGGAACTTATTGGTACGTTCAAGACTGGGTTGGTGGGTAGCCGTTAAGGTGCACTTAATGACTGTTTCCATTCTGGCAGTTGTCTTCTCTGTCTGTTCCGTTCCAACAGCATTTCTAGACAGACAGAGGGTGGTGCTTCCCTTTAATCTCAGTACTGGGGAGACAGAGGCAGGCAGATCTCTGAGTTCGAGGCCAGCCTGCTCTATGGAGTGGGTTCCAGGACAGCTACACCAATAAACCCTGTCTTGAAGAGCACCACCCCCCAAAAAAAGGATTTCTGTTTTAAAATTTTTATCGAGAGACTCGTGTGTGTGTGTGTGTGTGTGTGTGTACACACACACGCGTGTGCATATGCACACCCTTGCAAATGTGTGCGCCCGTGGAGGTCAGAAGAGATCCTGGGAGCTCGTTGAACTGAATCACAGGTAAGCCTCTCTCAGTATCGACGGCAGAAGAAGTCCTCTGCAGGAGCAGCTAGTGCTCTTAACCACCGCACCATCTATGTAGCCTGAAATAAATATATGTTAATTACTATGTTGCAAATACTAGTTCCATGAACACTGTTGTTATAGATTACATATTTTGCCAGTTAATCCTGGGGGAAAATACCACTTCTGTGTTTTGTTTTGTTTTGTTTTAAGAACTTTTTTTTTCTTTTTAAAATTTTTACTTATTTGTTTATTTGTGTGTGTGTTTATGTGTAGGCTGTATGTGCCACAGTCCCACATAGGAAGTCAGGTGACAACCTGTGTAAGTCAGTTCTCTCCGTCTATCAAGTGGGTCCTTCAAATTTGAACTCAAGTCAATTGGGTTTAGTGGCAAGTACCTTTATCCACGGAGCCATCTAGCCAGCCCCCACCTTTGACTTTTTAAACGGCAGAATTTCTTTTTTTTCTTTTTCTTTTTTTTTTTTTTTTGTGGTTTTTCGAGACAGGGTTTCTCTGTGTAGTCCTGGCTGTCCTGGAACCTCACTCTGTAGACCAGGCTGGCCTCAAACTCAGAAATCCGCCTGCCTCTGCCTCCCAAGTGCTGGGATTAAAGGAGTGCGCCACCACTGCCCAGCATTAAACGGCAGAATTTCATTTGAAAGTAGATTGCATTATTTTCTAACAGGTTGATATTAATTAGCAGTGTTCTTTTAACTACATGTGGATCAAATGTCTGGATTCAAAAATATTAATTCTATCAGACTTTTTTTTAATGTATGATCAAAGGTACTTGAAGGAAGTCTAAGTAAAACTTATGTAGTAATTAAAGGACTTGGTTCATGAAGACAGTTTCTAGCATGTTCCCTGGGGTTCTGCTTCTGGGATGACCTTATAAAGATGGATGGACAGTAAGCTTCAGAGGGAAAAGCATTAGATGCTAGGAAACTCAACATCCGGGCACCTTGGAGTCCTTAATGGTTGAGTATGTGCATGAAATCCTAGGCAGAGTCTGTGTACCCCAAAAAGTCTCTGAGGGTACCCTGTTTTTAGGTTATCAAGCCAGGCTTTCCCCTGCCTGTGAGTCACTGGCCACAAGGACACACCCTGCATTAATTCTTCCCCCTCATACTTAATTTATTCTCTTGGAGCGAGTCAGGGAGAGAGAGGGAGAGACGTGGGCAACCCTTTCTTGAGTCCCTCATTTCTTGATTTTATTTCTAAGGGTATTGTAAATATTTTTACATTTCTTTCCAAAAGAAAATTTTCCATTTCTCTCGGGGAGAGAGGCTAACCAATCAGCGGGTGTGGATAAAGTAAAGCACCTTGAGGTTGAGTGAATTAAGGAAAAGAAAAATTGTTACAGAAATGTTTGAAAGCATTTCTTTTCTTCCTCTGTGAGTATAGGGGAAGGGGCTGATCCTGGCATGCTTAACAATTAAGCAAGATCATGCAGAAAATTATGTTTTCAATGGGTAGCAATTTGCTTTGGGGAAACATGGTCATCGCTTACCTAGACTACTAAAGGAGAGGTCACTTGAAAGGACAGAGTGTAGCTGTAATTATGTCAGGTCACAAGCATGTTTCAGAATACCAAAGTATATTCCTTTAAACATGGAAGAGTTGTCTTTGTATCAACATATCTACAGAACAGAAAACAAACAGGGCTCGGGATAAATGGGGCTGAGGAGCTGGCTCAGTAGGCATGAAGACCTGAGTTCAATCCTTGGGACTCACAAAAACAGCTGGACATAGCCAGCCATGTGTGCCTGCCACCCCAACATTTGGGACCAGAGACAAGATGATCCTGAGAACTCACTGACCCCAAACCCTAAGCTTCCGGCTCAGTAGAGACCCTGTCTCAAGGAGGTAGGGCAGGGAGCATTAGAAGAAGATAGGACATCATGCTCTAGCCTCCTAGTGAGCAGATCATACACACACACACACACACACACACACACACACACGAGAGAGAGAGAGAGAGAGAGAGAGAGAGAGAGAGAGAGAGAGAGAGAGA
>NW_021604786.1:5435184-5441724 GCF_004785775.1 Grammomys surdaster | reverse complement strand
AGAGAGAGAGAGAGAGAGAGAGAGAGAGAGAGAGAGAGAGAGAGAGAACAAGTTTCCCTTCCGTGTTTGTGAATGAATACATCTTATAGAACTTGGTTATCTGAATAAAAACATATTTTTAACTTAGGAAGTTTACCTCGAAAGAAGAAAAAGTCTTGAGAATGATCAGTCTAAACTCAAGTATTAAAACCAACGAATTGTGTGTGTGGAATGTAGACCTGTATAGCTAAGAACCCTAGGATTGGACAGTTACATTCTGTGATTGATTTTATGTCCCTCAGTCATTATTATCTTTTTAATTCTGTATATGAGTGTATGTGTCTATGATGGTTTGTATATGCTCAGCCCAGGGAGTGACACTATTAGAAGGTGTAGCCCTGTTGGAGTAGGTGTGTCACTGTCAGCATGGGCTATAAGATCTTCATCCTAGCTGCCTGGAAGTCAGTATTGTGCTACTAGCCTTCAGATAAAAATGTAGAACTCTCAGCTCCTCCTTCACCATGTCTGCCTGGATGCTGTCATGCTCCCACCTTGATGATAATGGACTGAACCTCTGAACCTGTAAGTCAGCCCAATTAAATGTTGTCCTTATAAGAGTTGTCTTGGTCACGGTGTCTGTTCACAGCAGTAAAGCCCTAAGACAGTGTCTGAGCACATACATAAATGAATACACTCAAGGCCAGAAGAGGCCATAGGATCTCCTGAGGATGGAGTCACAGGTGACTGAGAGCTACTACGTGGTTGCTGAAAGCTGAACTCATAGTTGTGTCCTCTGCAGAGGCAGGGCATGCTCTTAGCTTCCCACGTTCTCTCCTTCAACAGTATGTTCTTGCAAACTAGGAAAGGACATTTAAGACTTTCAATAGGAGTTGCCTGGTCTGAGCTGATTAAGGGCATCCTTCACTCTGTGAGTGGATCCAACAGGTTCTTAACAAATTAGCCATTCAGTTTTCCGCTCTGGCTTCTCCAGTTTCATCTGTTGGTTTCTACCCAAAGTAATGAAGGCTATGTCACACTAAAGGGTTCAGTTTAAACACCACTTCTTCCTGTCTATCCTCCCAGATGCTGCTGGAGAGAGTAGATCTCCTGTTCACAATTGCTAGGTGATGTTTTCGGGAGCCTTGTGGTCAAATCAGTTCTACCCAAATCTGCCCCGTGACAGCACTGGGTGGAGCTTCCTGTGCCTGGATTTTTTAGTCCAGGCTTTAGATGGCCACATTGCTGTGAGAAGGAGTTTAGAGATGTGTCCAGAGGGCTTGCTGAGGAAGTTTGTGTTGCTGCCACATATGCTGTGGGTGTTGGTGTGTGTGGGAGAAGGAAAGTGACTGGTGGTGTTCAAATCCTGCCCTGGTTGCAGCTGTCCTATACCTCAAGGGGCTCCTCTATAAAAGTGTCCACCACCCCATGGAGGTAAGGCACAATAATGAACCTGGGCCATTCCACTGTGTTTGGGACTACCAGAGGCTCACTTGCTGACCCCTGTCCCAAGAACATCAAGCTGGGTGCTGTGGGTTCTCCAGATCAAAGAGAGACATCAGTAGCCATTCCTGGTGTCTTACCTGTTAGGAAGCTGAGAAAGTAAATAAGTAGCTTCTCTGAGGCCATGTGGCTTAGTGATAAACAGAAGCAATAGTCTGGTTTCCTCCAGTCATACACCGATGAGTCTTTCTACCGACTCTGCCATGCGAGTGGTGATGTCAGCTTTTCCTATAGCTTGACTTATTTTCTAGAACCAACTTCCAGGTTCTTCATATAGTCCAACATGTCATACGTGGTAGGGGTGAAATTTAGAAAATGAACCCCAGACAATGTCTGCCATCCTTGCAGTACCCTGTAGAAATCAGACTCTTAAAGCTTAATGATTATCTAAAGGATTTATATATTTAGAAATGCTCAATCAACAAGATGCCCACACAATTAGAGTTGTTACCCAATGTCTAACCTTTTGATAGAAGTTGCTACCCAGGATGGCTTTCAACCCATCCGTGGTTCTCCATGGCTGATAGCCTCCTTCTCCTCCTCCCCTTCCTCTTTTTTCCCCTCCCCTTCCTCTTTTTCTCCACCCCCCTTCTTCTTTTTCTCCCCTCTCCTTCCTGTCTTTCTCTCCCAGCTCCACCTCCTCTTCTACTGCCTAATCACTGAGCTCCACTGTGAATACAATGTAGCAGTATCCTGCTACCGTACCTTCCTTCTGCCACGTGGGTCCAGTGGATTAAACTGAGATCATCAGACATGGTGACAAGTGTCTTTGCTCTCTGAGTGGTGTCACCAGCCCTGTGCCAGCTTTGTGTGTGCGTGTATGTGTGTGTGTGTGTGTGTGTGTGTGTGTAACAAATGAGAGTGAAGCATTAAGTTGTACCCATATCAGATACCTCAGCAGAACTGAAGTGATTGCTTTCTAGGGAAGGCCTGAAGGCTTGTAAAATGGAGGAAGCTGATTGAAGAGAGCAAAGGGTGGGGACCTAGGGAAGACCTCTCTCTCTCTCTCTCTCTCTCTCTCTCTCTCTCTCTCTCTCTCTCTCTCTCTCTCTCCTCCCTCCATCATTCCCTTTCTCCTATTCACATACCCCCATACCAAAGTCTTTCTTAAGTAGTCTACTATAAGAAAGCAAGCTTAACCCACACTCCTTTGGGAGAAGTAGAAGTCGTGGGCTATCTTTCAACTATGCTGGGCCATCATCACACAGAAAGCAGCAGCCCAAGAATTAACATTCTATAAACCATAAAGACGGGATCCAGCCCCCCTCCCCGACTGATGCCAGCCCCAAGCAGCCACTCAGGAGCCATAGGGTATTGGAACAGATGTATTCCAAGCCTTCCCAACATTAATGGAATGACTTTAAGTTTTCTGCCACAGATTTTCTGAAAGTAACTCAGCACCACAACACTGCTAGCTGCCTGGGCATCTGGAGATGGAGGTCAATCTCTAACCTCATGGAATTACAAATTAGTTGGATTGATTAATGATGGAGTTCAGTTTCAGTGTTAAAAAAAAAAACCCTTTCTATGATCAACAACTGGCAATAAAATCATTATTTTATGATGTGCTTTTGTCCCACCCCCACCCCAGAACTGTGTTTCCCAAATAAAATCTTACTTAGAACTTCACTAAATAAAATAAAATCTGCATATAAAATATAAAATAAAATCTGCAATAAAATAAAATCATTGGTTCAGTGTTGCTTGATGAGTCTCTCTGAATTCTTTCACTAGTAGTTCAGTATAGACACTGGAGGGTTTTAGAGTGACTAAGTCCACCCTTCAGGTTTCAGAGAACTTTCTAGAACCCCATATCTTGACGAATAAGCACTGAACTATTGAATTGGAAACCTTAAACAGTGCTTGATTCAATAAAACACATTGTACATACTCAGGAAAAACAGATTTTTTTTTCTTTTGAAAACATTTGGGTTTTTGTTTGTTCTTGTTTTTATTCAAACAGAATCTCATGTAGCCTAGGCTAGCCTGAGATTTACCAACTTCTTACCTCACCCTCACGAGTACTATAAAGGCAGGCACCAGCACCAGCCTAGCCCTTGTGCTCAGTCTTCCGTGTGTGCTCATACCTGAACCCACATACATGTATACCACACACATGTGCATGCACACGCACATACATGCACACATATACACACATACACATATACACAGGTATACATGTGCACGAGTGTGTGCGCGCGCACACACACACACACACAATATTATTTTAAAAAACCCTTAAAGCTATTTCACTTCACCACCAGGGAAGGTGTATACATAGCTATCTGTGTGCTTGCAATGCCAGCCGGGGCCAGAAGAGGGCGTCCAATTCCCAGGAACTGGAGTTATAGATGGTTGTGAGTCACCATGAGAGTGCTGGGAATTGAACTTGGATCCTCTGAAAGAGCTTGTGTTGCTTTCAGTTATGAAGGGCTTACCAGGGAAGGCACCAGAATCTAGAGTGTTAGGATAGCCTGATGGTTTCACTTCCCACTAGTCAGTCCCAGTGACACGTGGGACTGTGAGCCATGGCGATTCCTTCAGCCCCATTTCCCCTTCCCCGCTTCTCTGTAGAAGGCAGAGTAGCTCTCTCTGCTGCCCTACATGTTTACTCCTTCCAAAGATCAAGGGTTTCCTTTGCCAGTCTCAATGCCGATTCTTCATCTTATCTACCCATAAGAGAGAGAGCAAGCAGGAACTGCAGATGCGCAGTTACTATAACGACCGTTACTTGGGTTATGGAGAAAGGAGCCTGTCTTTCAACTCCTCGCTGTACAACTGGCCACATGCAGTGAACTCTTGAAATGGATTGTAAAAAATTCACAAATGCAAAGCGGTAAAAGATTACAGAGTATGTGTTAAGAGCAGGAGAGAGAGAGAGAGAGAGAGAGAGAGAGAGAGAGAGAGAGAGAGAGAGAGAGAGTTAGTTGTGAGGGCAGGGTTCAGAAGGATGGCTGACAGCCCTGGGCTTTCTCATGGTCAGCACATCTTACAGGTGAGCGAGCAAGCATTAGTAAGTGTCAAGCCTCCTTCACCCGATGGCCATCAGCTGGTCAACGTAAGCCTGGTAAGACCTGGATCATGTGGTACCAAAAAGGCCAACTTGGAAGTGAGTCTCAATATCTTTAACAATGTCTTTGAAACATTGCAGAGAAACGTGGTAACTATTGGAAGGTAAGGCAAAAGTCACTGGTACCCAGAACTGACACGATAAACGTGTTAGATGGATGGGAAGCCAGACAGTGAGAGAGATTTTAACAGGGTGTCATGGGATTGGTGGAGGGATGACTGCCTAGCAGCTCACCACTGGTTACCTGTTAAGTTGGAAACATTCTACCCGAGAGTGCTGAGGTTACTTTTTATGATTTGTGTGTGTATGTGTACTGTGTGTTTAAGTGCATGCGTGCATGTGTGCAGTGCTCACAGGGACCAGAAGAGGGCTTCAGTCATCTCATGCAAGCTGGGAACTGAATTTGGCACTTCGGCAAGAGCAGCAAATGCTTTTAATTGCCGAGCAAGCCATCTCTTCAGCCCCTGGAGTGGTAAACTTCCTAAAAGAGCATTAGCCAAAAGAACATCTCCAGAAAGCAAGACTTTTTCCCTTCAGTCATCCAAAGGTTTGCTTTGCTCTCCTAGCTCAGTTCTTGTTTGAGATCATTGTAAAATAATTATAAAATCTGAGTAGAATATTAGCATCTTGGTCCACTTGGTTATTGAGCCATCTTTCCAAGGAGGAAATTTAAGTCCTTAATTGTAGTCTTTAGGGGCTCCTCGGGCAAACAATGGACCTCAAAAGTAATCCAATTTCTCTCACAGGCAGGAGCCACACCCTAGCCCAGGATTAGCTAGCCTCTGACGGATATGTTCTTTGTTCAGGTTTTATGTGTGGTGTGTATGTGCACATGTTCATGTGTGTGCACATGCCTGTGCATGAGTGTGGCCAGAGGTTGATGTCAGGCATCCTTCACTGTTACTCTTCACCTTAGTTTTCTGAAAAACATGCTCTCTCATGGAACCAGGAGCTCACCAATTCAGGTAGCCTGGCTGACGAGCAGGATCCAGGAATCCTCCTGTCTCCACAGGTAAGCACTAGGCAGGATTACAGGTGCGGACAGTCATGGGCAGCTTTTCTGTGGCTTCCGTGATTCCAATTCTGGTCCCCATGCTTCCGTGACAGGGAGTTTACCAACTAAGCCATCTTTGGTTTATTTTAAGATTTTATTTTTATAGAAATTTCAGCCCTGTTTCTCGTAAGTTTCCCTTCTAAGGGGTTTCCTTGCCTATCTAGAATTGATTTTCTTGAAGCCAGCAACACTTGCCACTGATAGCCTTTGTTTCTCTTGACTGGCTGTATTCCTGGGCTCCTCATCATCTTTGTGAGTTACAGGTGATGTTTTCAAAATTGCAGTTGCCTTAGTTAGGGTTATTATTGCCGACAGCATGGCCAAAAGCAACGTGGCGGGGAGGGGAAGGGATGGTTTATTCACTCACAGGTCCATCAAAGGCAGGGACCTGGAGGCAGGAGCCGATGCAGAGGCCATGGAGGGATGCTGCTTACTCGCTTGCTCCCCATGGCTTGCTCAACCTGCTTTCTTATAGAACCTAGGGATGACCCCACCCACAATGGGCTGGACTCTATCAAAGGAATCACTAATTGAACAAATTCGCTACAGGGTTCCCTACAGCCCAATCTAATGGAGGCATTTTCTCGATTGAGGCTCCTTCCTCTCTGATGACTCTAACTTGACATAAAACTAGCCAGTACAGTAGTAAACTATATCATTTCCAGAAACTGGTATCTCCAGACACTTCTCAAGCACCGCCCGTAAGTAGCACCTTAAATGCTACAAGGCTTTCCATACTGAATTTCATAAAAACAGCATTACTAGAGAGTGTGGCAGATTTTCTATTCAATGTTTGCCAGAGACTCTTTTTTAAAGTTCCGGTGTTATTTGGGAAGCCCTTCTGTGCTGTGGCTCATTAACTAATGGCCCTGCTAATTATCTTGGCCATGGAGAGAGAGAGAGAGAGAGAGAGAGAGAGAGAGAGAGAGAGAGAGAG
>NW_021604786.1:5431763-5435174 GCF_004785775.1 Grammomys surdaster | reverse complement strand
GAGAGAGAGAGAGAGAGAGAGAGAGAGAGAGAGAGAGAGAGAGAGAGAGAGATTATAACATTATAAGAAGCCATTATGGGATTCAACAGTGATATTTCAGATACTCAGCTAGCTAATCCACCCACTGATAGGGTGAACTTTGAATTGAATGCTTTGAAGACTGAAGTCGAGTAAGTCTTGACACAAATCGTCTTGACACAAATCAAAGGTTACAGAAATCTCATTTGACAAGAGACATGGGCAGGAATGCTAAAATTAAGGCTGTTTGGGGGAAGAAATGTTCATTCCACAGCATACTTAATGAAGAGTGAGGGATCGAACTGCCTCCTGGTGAGGAGCAGAAACAGGCCTTTGTTACCGTATCTTTTACTATTCCAACACTCACAGCGGAGGGCTCACGGGAACACCCATTTACTCGCTTTTACGAGATTAACTCAGATTATTTCATCAGTTGATCTCAAGCCCCGCCCCACACTTCCTGTGTGCTGAGTAGACACGGAGAGTGCTCAGGATGTTTTTCAACGTGAGTCAAGTGAATGAGAGGCTGTCTACACACTCCCTATTTCACAAAAACCATCCTAGAAGTGGAACAGCAGTGAGTGCCTACTTTAGTGAAGTCAAGCTGCAGAGACAGAGGCAGGTGGGTCTGTGTGAGTTCTAATCTAGCCTGGTCTACACAGTGAATTCCAGGACAGGCAGAGTTATATAGTGAGACCCTTCTAGAAATAAAAAAAAAAAAAGAAAGAAAGTAGAGTTGTGTGTGGTGGTGTACCTGTAACCCCAGCACTCAGGAGATGGAGACAGGAGGATTGTTGCCTGTTCAAGGCTAGCCTGAACTAGTCATTTCCAGACCAGTCTGGGTACAGAATGAGAGGCTGCCTTAAGATAAGAAGAAATGTCTATTTTATTTCCCCTTCCAAGTGAGATTCACACTTCCTCCCTTGGCCCCTCCTTGTTACTTAGCTTCTTTGGGTCCGTGGATTGTAGTGTGGGTATCCTGTACTTTGTGGCTAATACCCACTTATAAGTGAGTAGATACCACACATGTCCTTTTGGGTCTGGGTCACCTCACTCAGGATGATATTTTTTAGTGCCATTATATGCAGGCAAGTTTCATGATGTCCTTGCTTTTTAATAGCTAAGCAGAATTCCATGTAAATGAACCACATTCTCTTTATCCATTCTAAGGTTGAGGGACATCTGGGTTGTTTCCAGTTTCTGGTGATCACAGATAAGGCCGATATGAATAAAGAGTAGCAAGTGTGGGAGAGGAGAATGGGGTGGTTGAGGGAGGGTCACATCTGACTGATAGAATGGCCGACCAATGACTGGCTCAACTTGAGACCCATCCTGTGGACAAGAGCCAATCCCTGACGCTCTAAATGATACTGTTATGCAGAGGCCCACATCCAAACATTAGATGGAACTCAGGGAGTCCTATGGAAGAGTTGAGAAAAGGATTGAGGAACCCAGAGGGCATAGGGACTCCACAGAAAGACCAACAAACCCAACTAACCTGGACCTTTGGAGACTCCCAGAGACTGAACCACCAACCAAAGGGCTGGACCTAGGCCCCACCCCTGTACACACATAGCAGATGTCCATCTTGTCTTCATGTGGGTCCGCCAGCAACTGGAGTGGGGGGCTGTCCCTGACTCTGCTGCCTGCCTGTGGCTCCCGTTCCCCTAACTGGGCTGCCTTGTTTGACCTCAGTGGGAAAGGGTGCCTCTGGTCCCACAGTGACTTGATGTGCCAAGGCGGATTGGTACCGGGGGGGTCGCCTCCCTCTTTTCTGAGAAGAAGGGGATGGGGGCTGCAATCAGGCTGTAAAATGAATAAATGAATTAATGGAGAAAAGAGAAGAAGGAATGAAATGAAACCAGTGTCACAGCCTAAGAGGATGCAATGGATCCGTCCATCATGGATTCCATGAGGCTTGCGTTCACTTGACCCATTCCATTGCAAAAATTCTAAAAGTTACATATGCCTGCTGCACACATGCACGCATACATACATACGTGATATATTTAAATGATACAGAAGACAGTTAAATTCAGAATCAAAATGTACATATTGAGGGCAGGGGAGATGACTCTCTGTGGTAAGGTTCTTGGCTTGAAAGACCTGAGTTTGGTCCCCAGAACCCACATCAAAAAGACAGATGTGCCAAGACATGCTTGTATCTCAGCACTGGGCAGGTAGAGACACGCCGAAGGATGCCAGGGGTGCCTCTGGCCTACTTGGCATGTTTGAGGCCAGCGAGAGCTCCTGCTTAAAAAAAAAAAAAGACACACACAAGGTAGATGGTACAAGCCTGCGGCTTCTCCAAGCATGCACACACGTGCACCTGCAGAAGTATGTAAGCACAAACTCGTAGCATGTATACAATGTCCTCCTCGGATCCCAGCACCACCATTCAGAGAGACCTCAACCACTGCTAAAATTTTAGGGTCTGTTTCTGACTGTTTTCCTGTATGTTTAAAAGCATGTGCCAGTCATCCTGAAGTCACATGTTCAGACATTCATTTAGCCGATTACCCTTTTGAATCTGAAAGGTCATTTTCAACTTTTTTCAAGTGACTTTTTTCCCTTGCTGTTTCTTTCCCAGCCTGGCCTAACTGTGGTATTTATTGTCTTTTATCTTTTAATTCCTTTCTCTCTTTTTTTCCCCATGGGGCTTTTTAAAGACAGGGTTTCTCTGTGTAGCCCTAGCTATCCTGGAACTTGCTCTGTAGACCAGGCTGGCCTTGAACTTACAGGGATTCGTCTGCCTCTGCCTCCTGGTATGTACCACCACCACCTAGCTTCTCATAGTTTTCTCCACCTAATAAATACCAATTCCGCCCTTCCAATTGCTTATATCGGAATGTGCCTTGGGTTCTTCCGTTCATGAATTGCTATTTACTGTTTATCGGCAAATCTTGATAGACACACATTTCAGATACACACAGAGCCCAGCCACATGTGACATCTGCATTGCTTTATCCTTCATTCAAGCCGTGGGCATCTCTTGCTTGAGTTACTACAGAGCCAGCGGGTCTCCCCGCTTCCCCTTTGCTTGCTTGCTGTCTTCTGTGCTCAGGGTGGTACCCAGGGGAGTTCCTGTGAGCGCGGTCCACACTGGATAGCTTCTGTGTTCATCCTGCAGCGTCCTGAGCTCAGCTCAGAAGGAAAGCTGACGTCACCACAATGACATTCTTATCACATGATCTGACTGCCTTATGACTCTGCGCCTCGTACATGGAGTTTGTTTGGTACATTTTCAAAATCTTTTCATTCTCTGGATTCAAGTCTTCTGTCAGATTGGTGGTTTATAGTGACTTTTCTCCCAAGTGATGACTGCCTTTTGATGAAATTAAATTAATCTCTCTCTCTCTCTCTCTCTCTCTCTCTCTCTCTCTCTCTCTCTCT
>NW_021604786.1:5393497-5431753 GCF_004785775.1 Grammomys surdaster | reverse complement strand
TCTCTCTCTCTCTCTCTCTCTCTCTCTCTCTCTCTCTCTCTCTCTCTCTCTCTCTCTGGTTCTTTTTTCAAATTTCACAGAACGTGGTTCAGGGCATCATATTAAAGAAGGTTGTGTCCATCCCCCACTATTTATATGTTTTCTTCTAAAAATTTTACAGTTTGGGGCTTTACATTGGTCCTATAATAAATTAAGCACAATAATTCTTGTGGAGGGTTTTTTTGGTTGGTTGGTTGGTTGTTTTGAGTTATTTTGTCAACTATATCAGTTCTTGGACATGATCATACATGTATGCATATAATGTGTCCCCCTTCCTCTTCCCCTGACTCTTCCTCCTCTACCCATCCTGTTAACCCTACCTCTCTGCAAAGCCCTTCTTCCACGCTGGTGACTTTTTGATTTATTTTATGACCCCCTGAATTAACCAGGGCCGTCTGCATCACCATGGCTCTTAAAGCATCCACTGGAGCCTGGTGGGCTCAACCGTAGACCCACAACTGAAGACAGTGACTCCCCTTCCCTCAAAATCTATCAGCAGCTAATATCTCAGCAGAGAACAGCTGGGTCCTACATACCCTTTCCCAATGCATAACTGAGTGTTGAGGAGCCCATCTCGTGAGGGCCCGGTACAGCTAACCTTGGCTGTTGTGAGTTGGTGGTTACAATGGTTGTATCCCCCTCAGAAGATGGCACCTCACAACCTTTCTCCCTAGCTCCTGGAGTTTCCAGTCTTTCTACCCCTTTGTAATGTGCCTGATTGGCAAATTGTCATGTGCTGTCTAAGCTCGTTGAAAACAGACTCTGGGAGTGAGGAGCACTCTCCTGTCCCAGACTCTAGAACACGTATTTCAAGTGTCCTTCAAACCTCTGTCCTAGGGCAGGCTGCCCACTGACCTCTGCAATAAGGAGAAAGGACAGCAAGTAGCTAAGGGTTTTAGGCATACAACGACCAATGAGAACAGCTAGGTGAACCATTTACAACCAAAGCTATTGTTATCCACCCCATAATATGAAAGTGCCTGCAGTAGGAGCTGGCTAGTTGGTCCCCGGGGAACATCTGGGGGTTCTCCAGTCTCTAGTTCCCATCTCACTGTGGGAGTTCTGGCTTTACACACACTCACACCACTCGTCCAGCTTTTACATGGGTTCTGAAATCTGGATACAGGTTGTCACACTTGCCTCGGTGAATGCTTTTACCCTCTGAGCCACCGCCTCAGCCAAGATTGAGAACTGCTCAAAGCTACTCTGAGAGGCTAGTGCGTGAGTTCCTAACGTAGCGCTATGTGCGACTCATCACATAAGACACACCGTACTCCATTTTCTTCCGGTTTGAAGTATTTTCCAGCTTCTCTGTTGCCATCTCCTATTGTGACTCCCTTGAGAAGGTGTTTTGTTTTTTTAAATGTTTAGAGATTTTCCCCCACTAACCCCCTGCCCCATTTAATATTTAATATTATATCAGAGGGCGGGCTTTTTGTGACCTGAATCCTTCTTGTGTATTGAGATTTGGTTTGTGGCTTAGAGTGTGATCTCTTTCTACGTATTCCAAGCTCACTTGAAAAAGAGTCTATTCCGCTGTTCTCAGAGGGGGCGGGAAATGTTCTGTAATTATCAGTAAGATCCAGTTTGTAATCTCCTGTAAGCCTACTGAATTTTATCCAGGCGCTCAGTCCAATACTGGGGTGGGGCTGGTGTTAAAATCCTAACTAGATCTATGACTTTGCTTATTTCTTTCTTAAAACCCTATCAGTATTCATGGCAAATATTTTGAAAGTTGTCAATGTTTAGGGATTTTTGGGTTCTGGATAAATTGATGACATTCCTTCTCCCTGGTCCTTCCTCTTTGTCTTAGGTTTCACTTCATCTGTGTCTCACGCACTTTCTTTTGGTTAGCGTTCGTTCGTATGATGTATCTCGTTTCTTCTTTTCCTGTTAACTCCATTTATTCTTTATGTCTAAAGCAAGTTTCTTGTGGCACTAGTAAGCTCATGCTACTTCATAGAGTCTGAAGTCTGCGTTTCAAAGATTTCTTTCACTTTTATTTATCTATAGGTGTACATACCCCTGCGTGTACGTGCATGTGTGTGGATGCCCATGGAGTCCAGAAGAAGGTCTCAGCTCCCCAGGAACAGGAGTAACAGACAGTTGGGAGTCGTCCTACTGAGTGCTGGGAACAAAACTCAGGTCCTTTATAAGCGCAGTAAGAATTCTTGACCTCTTAGCCGTCTTGTTCAGTCTCCGGGATCAGCTTCCCAATTAGGTTGTTTCAATCTTTCAATTGATTTGCTATATAGCTCTAACTAGAATATAACTTGCTATTTTAGACCAGGCTAGCCTCGAAGCTGTGTCAGTCTTCTCTCCCGACTGTTGAGATTACAGGTGTGCGCTACCAGGCCCTGTTGTTCAAAGCCTTTACATTCACATGATGACTAACATGCCTAGGTTTAAATTCATCGGGTCACTATCAGCTTCTTTGTGGGCTCCGAGTTCCCTCCTCCGCTCTGCTTTCCTGACAATTAGCCAAGTTGTTAAAAACTTATTCAGTGAATCACCTTTATGATGTTTAGACTGGGACCGTGAGTTGTAATAGCTCACCTGGGTGTGTAATATAAGCTATTTTAATACATAAACAGTAAAGTGTGTCTGCTATATTGCAGCCTTCTAAACCGGTTAGAAGAAGGACACTTTTTTGATTATACCCAATGTGCTGGGTTCAGCACCTTCACTACATTGGCTCATGTGACACAGTTGTGTAGCATGTGATACAAAGTCTCGTGAGGTATGGAGCACCAATCCCACAGCACATGAGTGAAACCAGGGGTTTAGAGATGTAGTAACTTTGGGACATACTATGACACACCCTGTCTTCCATGTCAAGATGTTTTCTTGCCTTTCTTTTGTTTATTGTTGTTCATAGTCACACAGCTGGTCCAGAAGGAAGCCGGAATGACCCTCCCTGTAAAGCCAGGGTACCCGCCGTTTGGTCCGTGATTTGAAGTTAGGGTTACATGTAACTACCTCGTCTGAGAATGTAAGCTCTTGTTACTGCTTTTATTGTTACTGTTTTCTCTGGGAAACCTGTCTGCAGGAGCTTAAGTGTCTCAAAGTCCCTTGCATTTTTAATCCTCTATGATTTGGAATCTGGTTAGACCTCCAAAGCTCAGGGAGTAGCCCCCGGTTCCTGCAAATTCACTGGTCAATAAGAAACCACAGCATTTACTGTTGTAAATATTCCTCCATTAGATGTTAACTCTGCCGTCTTTCAGGTTTTCTGGGTTTTAAATTCCCACCCCCAAACTTTCATTAGCAAGATGTAATTTATTCATAATTTTTTTAAAAAATCTGATTTTTTAAAATTTTTTATGATGTATTATTGCTTTACTTTCGACAAGAAGCTATCAGACTAAGTAATCGAACTTGGGTTTTTGGATCATTTCAGCCTGTGTGACTATTTTTTTAACGAGTGACTATCAAGGTGGGTCTCAGGTTTTGGTGGTGGTGGGTGTGACCCTTTGACAATATGTGTAGGCAAAATGATAAAACAGGAGTGCTAAAAAGATACCCTGCTTCATCACCGGGGTGACATTTGTCCTTGGGGGGTGCGGAGATGTGGGACACAACTGTTGATGGCTTAGTGGGCACTGCACTTTCCTATTGGCACTGTATTTCTTAACAGATCATTTAAAGGAGAGGAAAGCCATTAGGGGAGGGGGGAAAGGAGAGAGAGAGGAGAGAAAGGGGAAAGGAGGGGGAGAGACAGAAATAGGGGGGAGAAAGAGAGGAGAAGGAGAAAGGGATAGAGAGGGGAGGGAGATGAGGGGAGAGAAGGGAGAGGTTTTGACTCGTTTAATGTCCCTAGGGTGCAGGTAGCAATTATCAATTTTATTAAGCATTGGCCCCTAATTACTACAATGTTCCATAATGTTCTGTGCAATAAATAGGAGGCGTACAAAGCTCCCCGCATAAACTGAAGCAAAGTGACTACGCTCAGGGAAAGTGGTTACACAGTTTTTGAGCTTCGAGTCCAGCCAGCCTCTTGCTTTTGTTTTTACGTGAATAATCAGCACGTAGGTTTAGCTTACAATTTTCTCAAAATTGAACTGGGTCAACCTGTCAGTATGAGACACACAGCTGAGAGTTTTTCCCAGAAGCCTTGCAGGGAAAAGAACTTTGGAAAGCCTACTCTGTCACCTGCCACGATAGGCTTCCCGGTGTTTACAACTCTTCCAGTGAATGGCAGTGATATTGCAAAATGTGATTCCGTGATCCTTTGTATTGCATGACGAAATGTTCCAATGTTTGCAAAACCCGTGTCAGCCAATCGCACACTCCAGCTTGCGGGTACATGAAGTTACAAAATCCTACATGATGCGAAAGTTCAAGGGAGAGTCTTGGATACTATTGTAACAGTACAAACTGTTCATGAACGTGACTATCCTGCAACATCCAACCCTTGTCAGCTTTTGGAATACGACCAAAAGCAATAGTCAGGTCACAGGACAAGGCTACTAAAGAACCCTCTCCCCTTTTTAAGTGCAAAGCTGGGTAAGGCCTCTGTTCTACATGTACGTCAGCCATGTCAGCTTACCACAACAGATTAAGTGCAAAGTCAGACACTGAGAATCTGCCTGTTGTTTATTTTAATCAAGCCATACATTAGAAAAGTTTGTAAAATGCAGAAAGACATAAAATGATGATGATGATACACACACACACACACACACACACACATATATATATATATAATTTATATTCTTGGACTTTCATTTTAATTTTAAGACATATTAGCAACATTAACAGAGCATAGGGTTTTGCTTTTGTTTTTGTTTTAAAAAAAAAAGAAACAGAATTGTTTTATTTTTAAATATGTGTTTGTCCTTGTCTGTGTATGGGTATGTGCACATGGGTGCAGTACCCATGGAGGCCAGAGGGTGGCACCAGATCTCTTTTGGAATCACAGGAAATTGTGACCTGTCTGAAGTGGGTGCTGGAAACTAAATTCTGGTCCTTTGCAAGAATAGTATGACCTCCTAACTGCTGAGCCATCTCTCTAGTCTCAAGGTGAACAATTTTTATTTTTTTATGAATTAAAAATTAATGTTATGTCTGGAATGATGGCTCAGCGGTTAAGAGCACTGACTGCTCTTCCACAGGTCCTGAGTTCAATTCCCAGTCACCACATGGTGACTCACACTCATCTGTAATGGGATCCGATTCCCTCTTCTGATGTGTCTGAAGACAGCTGCAGTGTACTCATATACATAAAAAAAACAATTTTTAAAAATTAATTTTAGATCTCTCTGCTTCAGTTTCTAATATGATAGATTGTTGACAGCTATACAAATGAACAAATGTTCCCTGGGGGTCCTCAAAGGGATCCTGAGAACAGTGTTTTAAGGAGCTGCTGGTTCCCATTTCCCAGACACCCTGAGTCAGCCTTCCTTATTATCATCAGCCCTTCTGTCCATGATGGTTTTTGTTTTCCTAGACCATGGTCCTTTGCTTCTTCTTAGGTGGATGTGTTGAGGGGCTGAAAAGTTGATGGAGTTTGGGAGATGGATTTTGACTCCATTGAGGCTTACCTGTTTTCCTCTTTCCATTCAAGGAGAGGCGAAGGAAGGAAGAGTGCTGTCATTCCAGGTGTACCAGAAAGGGTCCAACATCCCACCTATCAGAAAGAGCAAGGAGTAAATGTTGGTTTCAGATGAGAAGAGAAAAAAAGCAGATATGCTAAGGGGAGCTCTGAGAGGCAGAGAGAAAACACACACCACTAGCATCCCAGAGATCTCACATCCTTGAGGGCATCAGACTCCATTGCAGATGGTTGTAAGCCACCATGTGGTTGCTGGGAATTGAACTCAGGACCTCTGGAAGAGGAGTCAGTGCTCTTAACCTCTGAGCCATCTCTCCAGCTCCCAAATGTGATTTCTAAGAGAGGGCTCAGTACTATCAGCTATACTGGGTTTCCATTGGAATCCTCTACAAGCTAATTGTGGGCAACCACTCAGAATTCTCAGTAGCTACTAAAGTGGGGCACGCACAGCCCATTATCAAACTCAGTAAGTGTTATGCTGTGTTATACAGGTTAGCGTCGGATTAAACTAGAAATACAAGCCCATGTTTCCAGAAAATGCAATATGCTATATCTATATTGAAGCTAAAAAAAAGAATTACCATGGGCTACACACAGATTAATTACTATCTTCAAAGAATTACAATACTATCAAACATCCCTACCACGAAATTATGCTGAACAAAATTTAATCTTTCTGTGACTGTTCAAAAGAATTTAGGATCTTGTAATCCTCCAGGGACATTACCATTTTATAAATCGCACCCAAAAAAAAAAAATTCTCATTATTTCTGCTCGCTGGTAGTTTGGATTCAGGAGAAATGGGAATTTACTGTAATACTTTGAATTATTGAGTTCTGGAAGCTACAGCACTTCAAATATACATGCATTATATCACTTATCTTGCTCATGAAATTTACAAATGGAAACAGTTAGTAATGGGTGGATTTTTAGATACAAAGTCTGTTCCTTGATGTTCTAATGAATAATTCTTCCATTTGGCATTTCTAAATCAACACTGGCTTGCTTTGCTTTTGCAGCATATAATGTAATATACACATCAGCTGAAGATCAACTAGGCCTAAGGCTAGCAGCAAAGAAATTTGAACTATAATTTTATTGTATTTTAAAGTATATAGTAATCCGATTCCAGATTTCAGCTCATAAATGTTCCAATGAACCTGGATGGTACAATTTCTTTTCATATCAAAGAAAACTCCAGTCTGACATTGTAAAAGCCAACAACACATTTGCATGTACTCCTGGTTTTCATCAAACTCAAAATATTATTCAAACTGTACATGAAAAAAAAACTGTTTTAATTTAAAAGATGTTTTGTTCTTGTCTTCATTCTCAAACTCAGTGTAATCGAGCCTTCTATTTATGGATTAACTGTGGCCAAATATAATATATTTAATATATAAATGACTCTTGCCATGCTCGCAAATATCTCTCTCCCTTAAAATGTAATTAGTTTCTCTCTGCTGCTAAAAAATTTAGTGCACTCAAAAGCCAGGGCTTATTTCTGCATCTCCTGCTGTTTGGGGAGTATCTGTCCTCCCACGAGCAAGCACAGATAATCAAACCGGAGCCTGGAAAAGAAATTCTCTGGTTAGGAAACACGAATCTGTACTAAGTCTGATATAACAGATTAATACAGAGCATGCAGCACATTCAATAGGAAAATGGCATTTAAATATTAATACTAGATAAATACACTCTTGCTTCTGTCCTTGATAATTTATAAGTCATATGCTTCTAGAAGGAAGTAAATCATTCTTCGTTTATACCGTTGCTGGGAAACAAGCAGAAACTCGTAAAACAAGGCCCGGCTTTCCTCCTTAGCTCTGACAGGGTCCGGTTTCGACCTCATTCTCTTGCTGCCTTCATCTGTGTCCTGATTGGTGCTCGATCCTCCTCCGGTTTCCCATATTAAATGTATATTTCGCCAACCAAATATCTGAAGTGGTAATGTTCCAACAGTCCAAATGTCGATTACGAAAACAAACATTTGTTTCTCGAGCAAATGTTTTCACACAAAGGCATTTGATTCCCCGTACTGAAGCAAACAAACATTTGCTCTAGGCGCTTAAGACAGCCAAAAGTTCCTGCTGAAACATTTTGCAGGCTGGCTGGCTTTCCTCCCCGGAGCAGGGCTCGCTGATGTCCAAAGGATGTCTGCGAGGCCAGTTGCCGGCCTTCGGAACCCTTCCCAGTACGGAGCCCACTGAGAAGCTTAAACATTTTTAAATCACAGTTTGGAAGACAATGTGGGTTTAGTCGTGATGTCTTCATTAGAGTATATCTTGAGAATACTTTATTTGTTAGAACAAATTCAGCCTTGAACCCCATCATTCCAGGATGGAGTTCTTTGGAAAATTCACAAAGCCAATTCACACATAAAACCACTCAGGCAATTTGGTGGTCATTATTTATGCAGCGGCCCGTGAGGGCTCACTACGTGAATATTCCAGCCACTGCATTAATGTTTATGTTATCCCTCGAGCGAGGTCAAGATTATCCTTGTAAGTATATTTTATATAAGTGCATATCCTCTTCACTGTCGAGATGTAGCTTTCACAGAAAAAAAAAGTCTTCTTGTTTCCGTATTATTTAATGCTTTTTTTGAAATGAATCAATATTTCTAGGGAAGTAATTTACTTAAATACATGTTCTTTAAGGCGCAGGGAAATTGATTCTTTACTTCTGCTCCAAAGACATAGTATCCTAGCAACTGAGTCAGGATTGATTCTCTGGCTAGTTTTTCTAAACTGAAAATAGTTCCTAGCTCATTTAAAAACAAACCACGAAATCATCTTAAGAGGAAGGAATGAAGGAATGAATGAATGAATGAGTGAAGTGGACAGGGAGCATGCAGACACAGCAAGATGTCATTTCAGGAGTACTTAGTAGAAAATAGGACATTTTTAGATCTCTACCTAGTCAACTTACAGGAGGAGTCTGCTGATTTGTGAGGCCAGCCTGGGCTACACTGTGAGTTTCTAGGTCACTCTGGGTAAAGGGCGAGACCCTGTCTCACAACACAAACAAACAAACAAACAAACAAACAAAAACCAAGAATGTTGAACTGTGCTGGTTAGGTTTCTGTTTGGTTGTTTGTTTGGTTGTTTTTTGTCAACTTGACACAAGCTAGAGTCATCTGAGAAGAGGGGACTCAACTCAGAAAATGCCCCCGTCTCCATCAGATTGCTCATAGACAAGGCTTTGGGTGCTTTCCTTGGTTGATGATTGATGTGAATGAGTTCAGCCCACTTCTCCCGGGAAAGCAATGTGAGTAAGCCAGTAAGCAGCCCTCCTCCACGCCTCTGCTTCCCTTCCTGCCTCCAGGTTCCTGCCTGTGTTTCTGTACTGCTTTTTGTTTGTTTTTAAGCTTTATTTTTCATGTCCGTTGGTGTTTAGCCTACATGAATGTCTCTGTGAGGGCACCAGAAGCCCTGGAACTGGAGTTACAGACAGTTCTGAGCTGCCATGTGGGGTGCTGGGGATTGATCCTGGGTCTTTTAGAAGCACACCCTGTGCTCTTCATCACGGAGCCATGTCTCCAGCCTCTGCCCTGTTCTTTTAATTAAATGCTTTTCATGATGAACTACAACCAGTGAGGTGAAATAAACCCTTTCCTCGCCAAGTTGGTTTAGATCATGGTGCTTAGCAGACATGTCTGAAAAGGACAGACCTCTTGTATTGGCACTTGTGAGTTGGGTGGCGGCCATTCTTGTGATGGTGGATTTGACAGATATTGTGGCCAGTGGCTTCCAGTAAAATATTACTTCAAACAGAAATGGAGAACTGAGGACCAGGCAGGGCCCTGTGATGCCGACCCTCTAGCTTACGTTTAGACTGAGTCCAAAGCATGCTTTGTTTTCCCCCAAAAACTCCCAAAGGAGAGCAAAGAAGCTGAACGCAGTGGCAGGGGGAAGCCACCAGGGAGAGTGGGTCAGTGCTAGTATTGTTGAAGGTGCCAAAGCTGTTAATGATATGGAGAAGGCGGAGTTTAGTCTGCGTGGTGACCAGGTGGGGGAGGGGCAGTCAAGTACCTCTTAAATCCTCTGGGGGACATTTGAATCAACAGTCTCTGTCATCCCACTATCTATCCATGGTCTTATATAGTATAATATATATACTGTAGCTGTCTTCAGACACACTGGAATAGGGCATCAGATTCCATTACAGATGGTTGTGAGCCACCATGTGGTTGCTGGGACTTGAACTCAGGACCTCTAGAAGAGCACTCAGTGCTCTTAACCGCTGAGCCATCTCTCTAATCCAAATCCAAAGAGGTCTAAGACCTCATTTGTGAAGATGATACTACTCACAGCAGCCACCAGGCAGCACCCCACACACACTGCGCAGTAAGTAGTGACATTTAAAAGTAGAAATGGCTCAGCAGTTGAGAGAACTGGCTACTCTTCCAGAAGCCCCGGGTTCAATTCCCAGGAGATGTGAAGTCCTCTTCTGACCCGTGGTGTGCAAAGGTATCCACTCGTACACATAAAATAAAAATGAAATTAAATCCCCCTCCCAGTCGTGAAACTTTGTTCTGCAATAACAAAATTTATACCCATAGCAATTTAATGTTACCATCAACCATTTCAATATAGATACATAAGGAAAAAATTATATTTGGCACTCCCCAATTTTAATTCTTTTTCTTCACAATCTCAGGTTTTACTTTCTCTTATCCCACAAAATTTTATTCTAGTATCATTAATATTTGATTTTAAGTCTTTTTAGACTCACTCTAGTGGAACTTCCTGTTGCTATAAATAAAAACAGAAACTGGAATTTCACTTCCTGGAACCAGTAAAGCTCTGGGTCCCTTAGAAAACTTTTCTTCAGAAGACATTGATCAAGACAACACAAATATACTTTTAACATTTTTTTTTATGAGTGACAATAAAAGTGAAATTTGAAATTTATTAAAAGCACACACGTGTAAGTCAGGGGAGGCTTTATACATATACTCAGCGAGCCAGAATCAACATGAATAATCTTATCCCCAAGCACAGCCTGTCCCAAGCACAGATCAGATGGACTGACCCCCCACAATTATATCTTCCCATTTTCCAAGCATGGCTGTGATTCAGCTGACCTCGTTCATTTACATTTCCAATATAATCACCCACCATCAGGGGCACTTTAAATGACAAAGGAGGCCCCACCCTGACGCTGGCCTGATTGGAGAGGGACAAGATGTCCCTGTCCCTGGTGGTTCTTTAAGCAGCAATTTTGTTTTCTTTTACTAAAACTCCTCTGTGACAAAGTAGCAACTTCCATTTCCAGCCACAGCCTCTTGGCTTTCGGCTGTTTGCTTATTTAAGAATGGTTTAAAAGCAAAGCGTTTGGTTTGCTGGGGGAAAACAACAGGAGCAAACAAACGTTCTGTTTACAGGGTTTAGCTGATGGAAATTCTAAAGTTGATTCTAAATCTCTCCTTCAGTTTCTTTCTCCTAATTAAAATTAACCCGACTTACTAACAAAATAAATGTTATTTTTTTTTAAGCGAGGCAATGGGGGGTAGCTGAACATAGTTTGGCAGGGGCAGGAAACACACTGTTTCTTTAGGCAGTGAGGTAGAAAATCTAGTCTCTGGATACCACACGTCCTGTGAAATAACAGCAGAGGAAAAACAATTTAGCAAATTCTATTTATTTTTCACAGCCAAAGTCACGATTCTCTTCCCGCAGAATGGAGCCTTAGAATCTTGATATCAAATTTAATAATACCAGATTCTTTATTTTCCAGAATAAATAGATTTGGGGACCCAGCCAGTGGAATTTTCCACTTCAATTAGCCACAGTGGGGAGTTTGCATTGTTACACAATTGTAATGAAGTTTAGTAACAAGCATCACAATGGAAAATTAATAAAAGCTCAGCGTAGCCCAGCCCATTCAAGTAATTGTCAATTAAGGCTACAATCAATATGGAGGTAATAGCTCATGAACACGGATGCTTGGATATTTACTTCATTAGCATCTCGAATCGATGTGACCGTTAGGCATAAGAGGGGAAGAACGCTTTCATAGATTGGAGGTACTCATAGCGGGAGAATGGGCAGTCAGAGACAACTCCAGGATCTGAATTTGCATATCTGCAAATGTCCAGGAACAGCCACTCCCATCCAGAGAAGACGTTACTAGAAGGCAGAGTTTCCTTCCAACCTGGAAGACGGAATCCTTGAAGAGTACCTCGGTTTCCTTTTCTGTATTTGGGGCACCGATCAGTTTACGATTATTTCCGTCTTTGTATTTGCCTCAAGTCCCCTGTCGACTGTAGATAATTGTTTTGTTTTGTTTTTCTTTTCTGTTGTTAAGGATATGGCTATAGAGCCAGTACATTGGTGCCGTGTGTAATAGCACTTGCAGCCAAAGGCTGACCCCTTCAGTTCAATTCCTAGAACTCATGTAAAGGTAAAAAGAGAACAGACTCCATGAAGTTGTCCTCTAAGCTACATACACACAGGGTGGTGGCGGGGACAGAGAGACAGAGAGAGATAAAGAGACACAGAGAGACAAAGAGAGATAAAGAGACACAGAAACAGAGAGACAAGGATACAGAGAGAGAGAGAGAGAGAGAGAGAGAGAGAGAGAGGGAGGGAGAGAGAGAGAGAGAGAGAGAGACACGCTACTGTGAATATTTCTTCTAGTCTCTGTCATAGCACTGGGCATCGGCCCGCAGCTGAAGAGTAATTCTTAGGATCAGCACTGCTGGCTCTGTGTCTTACTACCCCACCCTCACACCCCTCACACGCCTTCTTCCCCTCCCCTTAAACCAAACACATGCACAGTAGGACGTCAATGCGTATTCTGGAACCTGGGAACTGCGAATTGCATAGAACTATACCTAGTGCGTGGAAAGTAGCCATCTGGAGTGTGCCAAGCAGGGCATGCTGTCGGTTTTCCTGCTGGGTTGGGTCAGTTTGTCTCTGATCCCATCACTCGACAATTCAACCCCATCACTATCCCATTGCTGCACAAATTACTTATTTACTTGGTCTGATTATCTGAGAATGTATGGGCTTCCATCTTCCATCAGAATATAGTGCCTGTGGTTTGCACAATCTTTCCAGGGTCTGGGACTGTCCCCCATGCTGCTCTGCAGTGACGCACACCTTTAATCCCAGCACTCGGGAGGCAGAGGCAGGTGGATCTCTGTGAGTTCGAAGCCAGCCTGGTCTATAGAGCACGTTTCCAGGACAGCCAGGGCAGCATGGAGAAACCCTACCTCAAACCACTCCCACCCCAAAGAAAAAGAGATAGCAAAAAACAAAAAACAAAAAAACGCAATGGGGTTCCATTGTTCTATCTAGGAATGAGATCAGCACCTAACAAGACAGGGCGCTTAGCAGAGGACAAATGTGTCATCTAACACGCTGGGCATCCTCAACTTCTGCTCTCTTGGCCCAGTCACCTTGAAGGACTGATGCTCAAATGGACCTGGCTAAGGCCCTTGGGAGGGGTGTGTCAAGAAACACTTGGAAGCCATGGCTGCGTTAATTTAGGGATACTGTTATTTACTGTCTCACAGACAACCCCTTTACAAGGACTGTTAAAGACAAAGTCTTTGATGTCATATTAGAAAAACCTAGGCTTTTTTCTGAGCCACTGGGTTCTTGCTATTTTTGGTTGTTTTTTTTTTTGTGTGTGTGTTTTACTTTTGTTGGTTTGTTTTGTTTTTTTTTTTTCTGAGAATCTAGCAAATGACCTTTTTCTGTTTACACTGGGAATTAGGAGACTTTGTATTTTACCTGAAATGACAACCACTCATTGAGGGTCTTGTCTAGATTTGTTTATTCTATTTCATGCATTACAAGTATTTTGCCTCTATGTTTGTATGTGCCTGGGTGCCACAGAGGTCAAAAGAAGACATGGAATCCCCTGGCACTCGAGTTGCGGATGGCTGTGAGCCACAATGTGGGCTCTGGGGACTGAACCTGAGACCTCTGCAAGAGCAGCAAGTGCTCGTAACCGCTGAGCCATCTGTCTGGCCCCTAACTGAGTATTTTAACCAACATCTTAAAGCCTGGGGTTATCGTAGTTTCACATTTTCTTGATGGAATTTCATTTATTTTATTTTTTAAAAAAGGTATGTAGCTATGTATGCAACACTAAACCATTCTGGAGCCAGTCGGTGTATAAATATCTAAAGAACAGACCAATTGCTCTAACATTCACTAGGTGCTCTCTGCCGGGGAACGGGTTGATGGTGAGGTCCTCTGAACAAACCCAATAGAAAAGGAGTCCCTGGCAGTGAAGAGCCCCTGGGGAGGCTGCTCCTGCAGCCTGTGGACCTCCAAGATGCAAACACCATCGGGAACACTACACATTTGAAGTGTCAAAGCCAGAGCCACACACAGCAAGGCAGAGCTAGGAGCTGTGTGCCTAGGGATGGCTCCTGCTTCTCTTTCCAAACTTCTGGTAATGGGCGGGGCTTCCTTTTTGCGCTAACTCTCCAGCCGCAGTGGCTTCCCATGAACGGCAGACAAGGGAAGGACATGGAGGACAGACAGAGAGAGAGAGATCTTGATTCTCTGCTTATCATCTAGTGTTTTACATCACACTAAGCATAAATTCCTTATGTGGGTCTACAGTGAACCGAACCTTCTGGAAACCTTTATTCCTACCTCCGTGGTCCTCATGGCCTTGCTCTCTGTCTTCCCTCGGTCATCCCAGGTCCGGACATAGTGTTTAAAATTCAAAGATTATATTTATTTGTTTGTGTTTGTGTGGAAGAGTCAGAAGGGAACTTGAAGGAGTTGATTCCTTCCTTCTACCCCGTGGGTCCTGCGTCAGTTGCCTTGGCAACAAACACTTTTACCCACTCACTAGCCCCAACCGGGACGTCTTTGTCCCCATCATTCAGAAAAGGAATCTCAGTTTCTGGTCTTTATCCAGCTCTCAGCTCACACGGTACCACGTCTTACCATCCCATTGGATGAATGGCGTCCAGCTGTAAATATCAACACTCCCACCCCCGGTTTATCACGGTGGATTCAACAGTCCCAGTTTGGGTTTACACCAATGTGTGGACGGCTGCTATACAGGTGATTGCAAAGAGCCGAGGTTACTGCTGAGTATAGTAAGTGGAATCCTAGAAGTATCTTGTGGGTGGGGGTGCCAAGGGTAGGAGGGGGATAAGATTTTGTCGGTCTAGTTTCTGGTGGTTTTGTTTGTTTGATAGCATGTGTTCTCTTATATGCAGCACATATCTTTAAAAAGATTTCTTTTGCCTGCACATATCTAAATGTCCCACATGAATGTCTGATATCCATATGTAAATATATGTATGTGTATATATGCATATATGTACATGTGTATGTGTATATATGTGTATGTGTGTCTGTGCGTGCATGTGCATGCTTGCCTGCATGTGTACATGTGTGCTTATGCGCTTATATGTTTATATGCATGTATGTATATATGTTACAGAGGAAAATATAATATGAAGCTATATGTTTGCAACAGTATAAGTTTATAAGCATATGTCTCTTACTAAAACACACTCACAATACACACATTTAGAGGGGGAGAGAGAGAGAAAATGGACACACTGACTGGCAAAGGTCAGAAACATTAACGCGGCAGAGGCAGGTGGATTTCTGAGTTCGAGGCCAGCCTGGTCTACAGAGTGAGTTCCAGGACAGCCAGGGCTACACAGAGAAACCCTGTCTCGAAAAACAAAACAATAAAAATTTACTGTTGGGCTAGAGAGATGGCTCAGTGGTTAAGAGCACTGACTGCACTTCCAGAGGTCCTGAGTTCAAATCCCAGCAACCACATGGTGGCTCACAACCATCTGTAATGAGATCTGATGCCCTCTTCTGGTGTATCTGAAGACACCAGAATACAATGTATTCATATATAATAAATAAATAAATCTTTTAAAAAAAAGAAACATTAATGCTTGTTCACTGTGGGAGGCAAAACGATGGCTAGGTTTTATTTCTATGTTCCATACGTCTCTGTATGTTTGACACTGAATGTATAGTTTTTTTTAGCATGGTATTTTAAAATGTCACTTTCCTGTTTGAGGGCGGGGGTGGTGGAGGAAGAATACCAGATAAGTACTTGATGCCCACTTAAATTTGAATTTCAGATAAACAATATTAGTTCTTAAAAAGTATACTCCCAGTAGCACGTAACAGCAAATAGTAAAAAGTATTCATTGTTACCTAAAATTTGGAGGTTGCCTGATGTTCAGGGTTTTGGTTTTTTTGCTGGATCCAGCTACCCTAAATCCTGACAACCTAAGGGCCAGGGCATCTCCTCAAGTCTCTGGATAATTTTTCCATCCGTATGCTCTGTTCCCACCTCCGATGAGACTGCGGTATGTGTCTGTCACCTACTTAGCCACCTTCAGATTCTTATACATCCTCCAAAGCTACTCTAGATTCTGGGGACCATGAGTGTTGTAGCAGCCTGGAACCAGCTATCATGATGTGCTAGGGGATACCCATGTCCCTAATGTGCTCACCATGACTCTCCTGCCCTCCTTGGTGAGACTAACTCGATCTGACACTATGAGGATAGCTCTCCTGGGAGCTGTCCAACGCCCCCTCCCCCATCCTCACTGATGGGCCTCTGTGCACAATCTTTGTTTCTGACTATCCTCCCCATCAGTGAGGCTCCAGTACAGAAACAACAAGCATACAGGCAAGATGGAAGCTTTCTAGAATGCCTGCGGTCTCAGGATCAGGCCTTCTTACTCTGCGTCTCTGGGTCTTTGACAGAGCCTGGGCTCAGACAGGAAGGTCTCTTCTGTCTATTGAGAACCCTGGGGTGGAGAAAGCCTCTTACTAACAACCACAAAGCTGACAGAGTTGTCCTTGCTTCTGAGAGACTGTCTTTTGGCTTCTCATTTCTGCCAGGACACATCTACATCCAGAATGGCTTTCTTTGGGGACCCTGGCCAGTGGCCAAGCACCAGCATGACCCCTGGGGGAATCTTAACTCACTCACTGCTTTGCCCTCTGGAATAGCTGACGCCCTGGAATGATTTCAAGTAGAGACACCTGGGAGGCAACACTGGCCATGTAGTTGATGACCCAAGTGTCAGTGGTTAACCAGGGTTAAAACATTGGGCTTTGAACATGCCCCTCAACTCTCCAGGCCCCTGTTCATCTTAGCAAGATGGGTGTCTTCAACCAGTGCCAAGAAAAAGGTCTTTTAATGTGACAGTCTCACAATGTGAACTTTAGGGGGTTTGTTGGTTGGGGAATTCCATTTCCTGAGCCAGAGAATCGTAGCAGTGACTTGAGTAGGTGAGCTTCATTGATTGGTTCTGGCAGGATATAGGAAGAAGATTGGCTTCACCCTTCTGAAACACCAGGTGCAGCTCTTATACACACCGCTAGTCCTACGTTTGAGAACTGCTTTCTACATCCAGGAAAATGGAGCCACCAAGAGGTTACTTGAATTTTTTTTAAAAAAGAGTTATTCAGGGTAGCAAATGTAGCCCCAGAAGTTGAACGGGGATTGTCATCTAGTGAACTTGGCTACAGTAGCATGAAGTTCTTTGTGATTAGCTCTGAGCTGTAGCAGGTGTGAGAACAGGACTGGGATGAGGGATGGGGGGAGAAGGTCTCTGCTCTTTCTGTTGTGATTGATCTACAGGCTGGGAATGTGTGAAAAAGCCTTCACCTAACTTCCACTTATTGGAGATGGATGCCAGACCATCTACAGGGTCATGTGCTCTGACATTCTCCTCACGTCCGGGGTCTGGTTCCTGAAATACCTTCAAGGGCCTTCCCTCTGCTGCCAAGGTAAGAAAAGTAAAAGTTTAAACATCTCCGCTACTCAACCGATTTAATCATTTTCCCAAGAACAGGAGTTGACAGGATGGAAGTGATGGGGAAGACACGGGTACCATGTTTACCCCAGTGAAGCCATTGAGAGATAAAGAGGGGTTGTGACAGAGGGGAAGAGACAGGAAGCATGACACAAGTCCAGAATGGAGTGAGCAATCAAATAAATTAACTTCCTGGCTACAGTGGGCTCTTGCCGTGTTGGGTCTTCTGAAGAATAGTCACAAGAAAAATATTAAGAAATTATATTGGGGCCAATAGCATAGAGTTTTGTTAGGATAGGTATAGGTATATATGCGTCTGTGTGTGCAGGTCTGTGTGTATAATTAATATATATAATAAATGTATATATAGTATATATTATAAGTATATATGATATATAAATATATATTAATATTATAATAATTATATACATTAGCTATATATGTATATTTTATATATTTCTATTTGTATGAACGTCTGGCATTTAAATGGTATTAGCTGTTCTGTTTGGAGAAACCAAATCACTTTGGAGTCCAGAATTGTCCATGAAGTGTAGTCACAGAAGCCTTGACCTATTTGGATGGTGTCAGGTTTGAGTTCCCAGGAACACTATGAGTTGAGGGTCATGAGAGAGTGCTTGGTTAAAGAAATAACCCCTGAGGAAGACAGATAAGGTTGTGGGGAGAGCAAAGCAAAATCACCAAAGATCCAAACAAAGCAATGAAGATGCTCTGGTCCCACAGAAGAAATGGGGGGGGGGTGTCCAGCTTGAGGCGGGAGACATCAGTGATGACCTTGATGAGGGATATGGATGAAAATCTGAAGTGGCTTACAGCTTTGTCCAAATGCAGACAGGGTAGCTGCAGCCTCGGGTTAGGTCCTTAAAGATCCCCAGTGCCACCATAACATTGCCCTTCTCTTCATCCCTCAAGACACAGATGCAGCCTCTCTCTGGAGAGACAGCAAGTGGTGGACCCCAGTAGAGCTAAGCTTGTTCTCTTCCATTCTTAAGATGAGCAGAGGATCCAGAACGAGGCCCAAGAAGGGTTGAGAGAAAGAGAATTCTCCCTGAAAACGGAGTGGGAGTTTGCAGATGTCCCATGAACTTATCTTCCCTGCACAGTGGGTCTGTCTCACTCTAAGGGTGGAGCTCACACAGAGGAGCTGGATGCTCAGACACAGAAGTCTAACCTAGGGATGACTCAAGGCAGTGGTGGGCAGAAATACCTGGAGCTTATGGGGCACAGCTTTTCAGGGATAGCATGGTACAAAGCAGTCAGTGCAGTCACAAAAACGCTAAACAACAAAGGCTGAACAAACTCAGTGGAAGAGCTCTTGCTTAGCACACCTGAGACCCTGGATGCTATCTCACTATATACATGCATGAGTGTGTGCCTGCATACACACACACACACACACACACACACACAGTACCACGACCACCACCACCAAACTGAGAAACAGCAGGAGAAGAAAAAAGGGGGTATCTGTTTGTAGAGTGCTGAGAAGTTCAGTTCACAGGCTGGTTAACTGACGGCTTCTCCATAGCATAGCCAAAGGATCTAAGACATAGCTACACTTTAGTGTTGCTGCTAAAATAAACACATGGTGACAGAGAGAGAGAGAGACAGAGACAGAGACAGAGAGACAGGCAAAGACAGACAGAGAGCGCTCACACTCTGTAGAAGGGGTATTTCAATACTGCCCAGGCTGACCCCCAACTCCTAGATGGGGCCAATCCTTCTACTCCTGTCTTCTGAGTAACCAGGATGACAGATGTGTGCCTAGTTAATTAAACATATTTGGGAGTATGATCAATAGCCAAGACAGAAGAAAATGGAATAATATGAAATGCTCAATTAAAACCAGAGAAGTTAGAAAAAAAAAAAAAGAGAGAGACTGGAAAACAAATAAGTCAGAAGGAAAAGGGTAGTAATAGAAAACAGTTAGAAATATGGTCGTTATTAATCCAACTATGTCAATAGCCACTTTAAATGTCAGTAGTCTAAATGCAGAATAAAAACGCCAGAGATTCACAGGGTGAATAAGAAATAAGACCCAGATAGCTATATGCTGTCATCGAGAACCTCACTTTCAAATTTAAAAAACACGCAGGTACACATTAAAAATACCAAAAGAGGGGCTGGAGCCCCCTCTTTTGTGATCCCATGATCACTTGCTGTTCTTGCCCAGGATCTGGGTTCGGTTCCCAACACTCACATGGTAGCTTGTAACCCTCTTCTGCCCCAGTTTCAGGGGATTCAATGCTCTCTTCTGGTTTCTGAGGGCACCAAACATATAGGTGGTACTCGTACATACGCACAGGGAAACACTCATAAAATAATTTTTTTTTATACAAAGAGCAGAAGAATTGAGCAAGAAAGACTATGAATAATAATAATTCACCCTCCCACCCTCCCCGCCCCCAAAACTGCTGTAGATGTGTTCATTTCAGAAAAAGTGAGATTTGAAACAGAAAGTTTATTATGGCTAAAGGGGCCCCTTGCGTGATATTCATGAGCTTTCGCGTGAACATACCTGTTATGTGTTTCTGAAACCGATTACCCAGAGCTGGCACAGACTCCAGGTTAGAACCATGATCTACAAAACCCTCATGACACCAGACACCAGCTGCAGGCTCCAGCGTTCTCAGGCCCCTCCCACTTCCGACCAACCGATGGGGACAGATCGAGAGCTTCCCACAGTCCCTTCCCAGAATGTTTTCTATTGTGGACATTTATTTACCCTATCCCTTCCCTACTTTGCATATAAAAAAGTCAACCTTCCAGTAGGATAGCTTGCCCTCTAAATGGTGACTTCAAAACTCAAATCCAGCTCTTCTTTTATTTCAGAATGTATGACCTCTAACCACCCAAGCAGGTTCTCCTGAGCTGATGCCAGCTATCAGCAGAGACCTCCTCTTTGGGGCTTTCCATCGCAGTGATGGAGTCCTCCCCCTCAGTCCCTGCACCCAACACCTCTAACTACTACTAGCTTTGGCCTCTGGATAGTTTACCCCTGTTTCAGAGGAGCTAACTCTCAATGAATGCAAACAGGGCCCGAAGTTGGAGTACGAACTGACCATGCTCTGGGTTGGGGGATGAGAGCCATTCTGAAGAGCAGTTTCCCTGGCTCCAGGTGGCTCCGGCTCCCGTGACCCTAGTGAAGCTCCCTTGGGGATGAGCGTTGTGTAGGACTCCTGTGACTTACTGCCCTGTCCCCTGGCTGGTATTTCCTTCACCTTCCAAAGGATTCCTTTGCATTTCAGTGCTTATCCTAGGATCTAAGTCTGGGGGCACGCTGAAACAATTGCGTTCCCTGGAGAAAGTCTTTTCTTGCATATCCTAATACTCAATACTGTCGCTGGTTTAGTCATGGGGTGGTTATTTCTTGTCCCACAAGGCATAGACTTTAAATGGATAAAAAAGAAAACCCTACTCACAGTTCTTCATTTTAGTTTCAAAGTGTATTTTATTTTTTTAAAAATTGGTACAAGCATGCATGTGTACATACAGGTGCACGAGTGCGTGTGTGCGTGTGTGCGTGTGTGCATGTGTGCGTGTGTGTGTGTGTGTATGTGTTCAAAGGCCAGAAGAAGAAGTCAGATTTTTCTGAAGCTACCCAATGTGGGACCTGGGGACTCAGGTCCTCTGGAAGATAAATAAGTACTCTTAACCCCTGGGCCATCTTTCTGGTTCCTTTTGCTTTCCTTAATACTGAGGAGAGATTATTTTTTATTTACCTTTTATTTAGACCCAATTCATATGCTAAGAAACTCAACCTTTAAGAGGGATTATGAAGGGTTCCTATTCATGGGGTTGTGAAACCATCACCAATCCACACTTCCAAAACACTTTTATCACACCGAAAGATGATGATCTATCAGTTCAGTGTCTCGTCACTTCCCTCTGTCCCCAACTTATTGCAACTATGATCCAAGTTTTAATCCATTCTGCGTATTTTATATAAATTAAAAAAATCTCAGTTCTGTGGTCTTTCATGCCAGGCTGGTTTCACCGAGCATGATGTTTGCAAGGTTCTGAAATGGGCCGGCTATCTGTGCTTTATTCCTCTTTATGGCTGAATAATCTTCCAGGGCACACACAGACCATGCCTCATTTCTCCACTCATCAGGTGCTCTTCATCAGATCCTGTGCACCCTTTGGGTGTTATAGATAATGAATGCTGTAAATATCTGCCTATACATTTTTATTTAAACACCTCTCATTTCTGTAGTAGATCAGCTCAGCAGTGGAATTGAGCTGCATAGTTAATCTGTCGCTACCCTTTGTAAAGAATGGATGAACTGGTTTCCAAGATGGCTACACAGCTAGACATTCCCAGTGTGAGCAGAACACGTGACTTCCCATTTCCCCAAGGTTGTTCTTCCCAACACACTTCTTTTTTCTTTCTGTTTTTTTTTTTTTTTTTTGGTTTGGTTTTTTGTTGTTGTTGTTTTTCTTTTCTTTTTTCTTTTTTCTTGTTTTTTGTTTTTTTGGGGGGGTTGGTTTTGTGTGTGTGTGGTTTTTTGTTTGTTTGTTTCGAGACAGGGTTTCTCTGTATAGCCCTGGCTGTCCTGGAATTCACTCTGTAGACCAGGCTGGCCTCAAACTCAGAAATCCGCCTGCCTCTGCCTCCCAAGTGCTGGGATTAAAGGCATGTGTCACCACTGCCCAGCTCCAACGTATTTTCTATGTTTATAAAACTCTAGCCATGTTTGTGAGTGTGAAATGGTCTCTCACTCTGTGGTTCTGAGTTACATTTGCCTAATGAACAGAGACGTCAAGCACTCCCCAACTGTGTGTCTCCTTCCAGTAAATATCTGTACAAACTCTTTGTTCACTTTCAACTTGATTTGCCTATTTACTGATGTGTTTTAGGAATTATGTATTTTACATACCACATGTGAGTTAGATATTTTGTTTTGTCACCAATTTCTGTACCTCTAAATTGGCTTTTAAATTTCTGATAGTTCTATTTTTCTCTAAGAGTTTCATAACATAAAGTTGGGTTTTGCATTTGGGTCTTGATCATCTTGGGTTAATGCTTACATATGAAGTGTGGGTGGGGGTGGGGGGAAGGGGTAGGAGTGGTGAGGCCTCATTCTTTTGCCCTGGCAACAATTGTGACGTCTGGTTTAGTTACTTTGTTTCATTGCTACGGAGCATATCTGACAAAAGCAACTTGAAGAAGGAAAGGTTTATTTTGGCTCACAGTTCAAGAGTACAGCCCATCATTGGCAGAGAAAGCTTGGTGGCAGGGGCTGGTCACATTGTATCTGTAGTCTGGAGGCAAAGAAGAAATGAATATTGGTGCTCAGATCCCTACTGAGCTTCTCAGTTTATGCTGTACTAGCTCAGAATGTCTGGATTGAAACATCTCCGAAGAGAAGTCTCTTGATTAGCTAAGAGCTGTATGGTCTTTGACCAGAAACATCAAGGTTAAACTCTTATTCTTTGAAATCAGAAACTTTTGAAGGACTATAGAAGCCAGTCAAGTCGAGTCAGCCAGGAGATCCAGGCAGAGGTTCTAGGGCACAGGTTTCAGAGGTCGGCAGAGCTCCTCTGATACATGCTTGCTGGACGTGGTGATTTGATTGAGAATGAGCCCCATAGGCTCATATATTTGAATATCTGGTCCATTGTTGGCATACTTTTGGGGCTGTTTTATTGGGTTCTATTATCTGTCACCCTTCCACCCTTTATTCCACTCCAATGTCTTCCAACCCCACCCCCAACACTAGGTAAGAGAGAAAGAAGGTTAGAGGGAAAATGGGAAGTAGATCTTTTTAGATCTACCTCCTGCTTATTAAGGATGCCAGGTTCTTTGGGGCAAGTTCAATCTCCATCATCAGGGTATCTCGAGCAATAGCAAAAGGAGCAGCAGCTGACAAAGACCCTTTCAGGCATCTCCCATTTGTACCCTCTCAAGCATCCCCAGAATTCCAAACAGAAAGTGTCTGCAGCTGGCAAAAATCACACCCCTCTTAGATCTTGAGATAATCGTAGTTAGTGGCTGTGAAAACTCTGAAGCAGCCCCATGTGCCACACCTGGGATTAAGACAGAAACATCTTTACATAACACCACTGGGTTTTTAAAGAAACCAAAATTCTCACTACAGTCCTTTGCTGGTCAAACTGTGTTTGAAAAGGATTAGGAGGTGTGTCCTTTTGGGAAGAGGTGTGTCCCTAGAGAGGGGCCTTGAAATTTCAAAAGCCCACACTAGGTCCAGACTCTATCTCTCTGTCTCCTGCTTGTGGATAAGATGTAAGCTCTCTGCAACTGCTCCAGCTTAAATATAACCATTTAATTGTATAAGTTGTCTTGGTCATGGTGTCCCTGCACAACCATAGAAAAGGAACTGAGACCCCGGGTGAGTTCAGGTTGGATACTTGAGATTATTTCTTCATTTATAAAATAGATTTAGTATTATCTACCTTAGGGGTTTAATTAGACAGTGAAAAGGATTATATATTTAAAGGGTTTAGCCAGAGAAGAGACAAGAGATCTTAGTTGTATTGTGTTTTTAAACATGAACTCTCCAGATAGGCTCAGAGATCAGGAAGTTGAACCTCCAAAGGATCATAGAAGCCAGCATCTTCTCAGGCTTGTTTACTGTGAGAGGTTTCTACCGCAGGGTTGGGAGAACCAGAGACAATAGAGAACCAGAGGCAGGGTGAGCAAAGGCAAAGAAAGAGGGTGTTCTAGAAAGTTCTCAGTAAGGAGAGATGCAGGGAAAAGGAGATGTAATATGGGCTTCAGAATCAGACTGGAAAAGACAGTGAGCTTTTTAATAATGAAGGTGAAAGCTATGTACTGCCTTCGGCCTGAGTGGTAACCCAAGAGAAACCCGGGGAGGCTCATGCCTGCACACGGCAGGGACTGAAGACTTTGTGTATCTCCCTTGAGCCTTATGTTATCTAATTTCACACGAACAAGGGCAGAAAAACAGTTTGTATTTGTTAGTAGTCTGTTAAACTCCACCTCCACAGTTACTTGGAAGCGGCCAGGTACGCTCCTCCCCACAGTTACCTGGCAACAGCCAGGTAGCCCTGCCCACTATAAAAGGGGCTGCTTGCCCCCTCCTCTCTCTCTCTTGTTCCCCTCTACCCAGCGCCTGCAGGTTGCCGTCTCCCCTCTCCCCTCTCCCCTTCCCTTCCCCCTCTGTCCACGTGGTCATGGCCAGCCTTTACTCCTCTACTTCTCTCTCTCCTCCCGCTCTCTCCCTCTCTCTTAATAAACTCCCCCTCATGGAACCGTCTGGTCTGCTGTGATCTGTCCGAGCTGTGCGTGAAAATCCTTTCAGTATTGAGTTTTCATTCCCATCTTCATTGATTTATTGGTGCTTGAAACTGAGAGATCTGGCTGTGGCTCAACCCGCCTTTCAATTTTTGTATGGCCATTGTTGTTTGACTTTTTCCCCAGGAAGACAGGAACAAAATATTTATTCACCCAAGACAGAGCACCAACTGCCAACAAAAGAAATTATTCCACCCAAGTCTTCCTTGATAAACTGGCCAAGTCAACAGGTTCTCCAGTACAGAAGTGAGGATTAAAAAGAAAGAGACACGCCTTTAATCCAAGCACTTGGGAGGCAGAGGCAGGCAGATTTCTGAGTTCGAGGCCAGCCTAGTCTACAGAGTGAGTTCCAGGACAGCCAGGGCTACACAGAAAAACCCTGTCTCAAAAAAACCAAAAAAAAAAAAAAAAAGAAAAAAGAAAGAAAGAAAGAAAGAAAGAAAGAAAGAATCAGACAACATTGCAGCATGACCCCAGCCAGTTCTGAGGCTGAGGTGAGAGCAGGTTTATTTTTTTCCCAATCTGCTTTTATACCATTTTAACTACATGCAAGTATTTAGGTCAGTTCTAGATTGAGGAACTAGCAATACAATAAATGCAAATAATCAAGGAACAAGCAAGGCAATAAGCAAAGTCCCATGATCACACTCCTGATCACTGTTTCTAAGGGCTTATCAGGATGACCAAAATATCTAAGCCTACTTCCCTGTCCTAGCCCACAGTCATATTCATGCCTGAAGCCTATTTCTTTGCTCTCGCCTAAGATTCCTGACTGAAATTACTTCCCTGTTTTAGCCTAAAATTAGATTCCTGCCTGAACTTACTTCCTTGTCATGGCCCAATGTCAGATTCCTGCCTGAAGCCCATTTCTTTGTCCTTGGCCAATGTCAGATTCCTGCCAAACGGCCCCTAAAGCTCTCCACAATAATAAACCAGTGAGTTTGTTGGGGTTACTCACAGACTGAATAGGAATAGTCCCCATAGACTCATGTGATTGAATGCTTGGTCATGGGAAGTGGCACTATTCAGAGGTGTGGTCTTGTTGAAGAAAGTGTGTCATCAAAACCCCTAACCCAGCCTGGGTGATAGCTTCCAGAAGCTGCAATGTCCCTGAACCTATTCTCAGTGCATTTGTAACCTCCAGGCGGGGCCTTCGCACCTTGTAAGTGTCTGCACTTCCTGGGTCCTGTGAGTTCCAAGAGTTCACACCCTTCCTCAAGGGGGTAATTTTTCCATTAGGAGAAAATGACTGTGTTGCCCACATGGGCAATCCTTACTCAAGGGACACAGTAAACTGTCAGCCACAATCCCTCCTCTTTTAGCATTTCACAGCTCTTGATACCAAAGCTGTGTAGGGATTCAGTGTTGTGCTAGTGCTGGCTTCTTCCAAACTCTAAAATTCCCCATCCCCAATGATGCCTAAGCAAGTGGTGATTCATGCAGTACTTACTTCCTTGCATTTCAATTGCAAATTGAATTGACACATTTAATTTCAATGTGTCAAGAAGGATTCTGAATCTGTTATTTGCTACCTTCTGTAATAGTTGCAAGGAAACAGTCTTATTTGGGCCATTTCTGAACTATGCAAGAAAAATGTTCAGTGAATCAATAACTAGTGTACTTTTGGTCTTCTGGATAGAAGAGACACAAAAGGAGAAGGTATTTTAGTCTCCAGGTGGTATGTCCAAAGAGACCCATCTTAGAGACAGGAGAGTTCTCAGCAAGAAGGACAGATCCTTGGTCCATATTCTCTAGACTCTGAGAAAATTCTTTTCATCTTCCACTTAATTTCTTAAACAGTTGAGTAAGACAAGTATAGCAGTATGCTCATTGTAGTGGTTTGAATGAAATGTCCCCTATAGGCTTAGAGGGAGTGGCACTACTAGGAGGTGTGGCCTTGTTGGAGTAGGTGTGGCCATATTGGAGGAAGTGTGTCACTAGGGTTGGGCTTTGAGGTTTCAGATGCTCAAGCCCGGCCCAGTGTCTCACTCTTCCTGGGTCCTGTGGATCCAGATGTAGAACTCTCCAGTACCATGCCTGCCTGGATGCTGCCATGCTTCCCGCCATGATGATAATGCACTGATCCTCTGAACTCGAAGCCAGCCCCAATTGAATGCTTTCCTTTATAAGACATTGGATATTGGTGCCTCTCCACAGCATTAAAACCCTGACTGAGACACTCAGGTAGTTCCAGCTTCTCTGGAAGCTGAGAGCAGAGGGATGTTTGAGACCAGCTTGGTAACAAAGCAACTCTCTATCTCAAGCAATGACAATAATGGTAACAAAGAAAACTTCTTAAAAACTTAAGCTGGTTGGACAAGTTTAGTGATAAAATTATGTCTCTGCAATTTGTATTTTTTTGTAACATTTTTACCTCTTTCTTCTGTCACGTGTGTTACAATGATAGGTAACATACAACTGAGCACTTTAATAGTTTTTAAGTCTTCAGCCTGGTGACATTATCTGAGGTGCCCTCATCATTCATCCCCAGAGCCTTGGTCATTTTCCATCATCTCTGTCCATCTGTAAAGCTTTGGACTTGAACCTCTGAGGAACCACAATTAATCTTAGAACAAATAAATGGTTTCCATGAAAAGTCACACAGCACCCCCTGTCTCCATTGCTGCCACCCTACTCCAGGTCAGACCACTCTCTGGATTGTGCCTGTGTTCTTCCCCCGGGAAAATGGGGTGACATCATCATGTGTCGGAGGCCTTATCACGGACGTTAAACGAACTCGGTGCACTTCAAACTATGTTTAAGGGCTAAGCAAATTTACTGTTTACCATTGTTGTTAATTCTTCAACAGGTCATTTTTGTTCTGAGGAACACTCCCACCCCTAAACACACACACACACACACATACACACACACACACACACACACTGGAAAAAATCAGAAGTAGGTGAAATTGAGCACAGGCTGCGCCAACATTCCTCCTGGATTGGCTTGTCCAGATGCTAGCCTCTCTGGACCCTTCTTTGCTAGACTTGACAGCATCTGCTACCCTGATGGTTTCCACGGGCCAAGGAGGCCCAGAGTGTGGGTCCATCATGATGGCCTTGTGGGTCTAGGGGTTTGGATGGGAGCCAAGTATTTTTAAGACCTATGTTTGCAACATTGTTGAGTCTGAGGTCCCAGATAAGGGCTTAGACAGGAGTCCTGCTCGGAGGGGAGGCAGCTTCTCCCTCTCTTCTGCTGAGGATGAAGCCCCTCCGGTGCAGGACATCTCACTTCAGTTTTTCAGTTAGCTTTCTTCCTTTGGATTCTACTCTTTGACCTACTGATGGCTTCTTAGCCACGCCCTCTCTCGTTTTCTAAAATTATCTGCTGCCTTTCTCACCTATTGTCCGACTCCCTCTTCAGGAAGTCCAATGTCCTCTGTTTCAGTCATGATGATATTACCAGTGAGTGATTTAAGCCCTTGCTTTGTGTAGGGAGAGTCTCCACAGCCCCTCCCTGTGCCACACAAACTCGTGTAAGTCTCTCCCTGCCTACCTCCTGCCCCTCCCCACAGAATCCAGCATTAAAAATGAGAAAACTGGAGTGTGGAGAGGTTAGTGTGGTGGTTAATATTGACCTAGGAAGTGGGTCTCAGAACACACCTTGAGGGATCATCTACACTAAGGCTAGGCTCTGTGAATGTCTGTGAAGGACTGTCTTGACTGCATTGATTGACATGGGAAGAGCCATCTTCATTGTGGGTGGACCATTCTCAGGGCGTGCGTGGAGTCCTGTGCTGTATTCAATGGAGAGAGGAAGTCAGGACCTAGCAGGTCTTCAGCTATTCTTTGCCCTCTGTTGCTCATGATGGATGTGTTGTGACCAGCTCCCTCAAGTCCCCATTGCTGTGATGTCCCCCAGGGATGGAAATAGCCGTTTCTCCGTTAAGTTGCTTTGCTCAGGGTGTTTTATCACAGCTACAGGAAAGCAAACTAAGACATTAGGAGACTGCCTTTGAGTTGGCCTCAGGCTCAACCAAGGGCTCCTGAATTCTAGACATCCAGTGACTACACTAGGATACCGTTACCATTCTGGAGAGGAAAGAAGTATTCAGACATTTTCTTCCCAGGTTCCATAGATGAGATCCTTGAGAAGGCAGGCCCTAGTATCCACATGCTTTGAGTCAGGCCAAATTATGGCTGCTCTCCACAGTTTTGAAAGTTTTGCTCTACAGAAGGAAGCTGGGGAGGAAGGAAAGTGATAATGAGGTTGATTCTTTCCTTTTCCATGTTGGGAATTTTCTAGAAGTTCTACTGTCTCTGGCAGGGACATTCTTCCCCGACTCACCTAGGCCCATCCCATTTGGCCCAAGTTTTTTGTTGAAGGCTGGTTC
Source organism: Grammomys surdaster (assembly GCF_004785775.1). Lineage (NCBI taxonomy): Eukaryota > Metazoa > Chordata > Mammalia > Rodentia > Muridae > Grammomys > Grammomys surdaster. Next base: position 5,402,742 of record NW_021604786.1, on the reverse strand, counting down.
TAGGCCTGTATCCGGAAGCAAGAGGATTTGCCTGTGGCCCCTTCTGTTATCATTTGCTGACATGCTCCCATGTCTATTCCTAAATGAGGCTCAGCGTCATCTTGTTCTGTTCCAACTAAAACTCACATCTTCATGTCTTCTATATTCTCAATGAAAGATTTCTTACATTGCTATAAAGTTTAGGGGAATTCCTATTTACAGTCACTCTTCTTTTCTCCAGAGCTCAAATGTATGTGGGAGAAGATGTGAGGACCATAATTTTTCTCATACAGACAGAGACTCACGAAAGTTAAGGGAAGATGCCAGGCACACTTACAGTACCAGAGCTGGGGAGTTGGACATATGCAGGGATGTGCCTTGCTATGTGATACAGGGTCTGGATTCATCCATCAGTATCCGTTCCTTCTCAAATTCTCGGTTGAATGTTTTTCCTTCTGCTTCCTCTTTTCATGCAGTTGCTTAATTGTTGTCTGAAGGTCCTGGAAACAGTTGGCAGCGTCTCCAGGTGTAGTGACTGTGTCGTACCCCACATAGTACACTCAACTGGTACAGGAGCATGGCCCAGTATGGACAGAACAACATTCCCTGGAAGCAACAAGGAGAGCCTACGATGCAGGCAATGGAGGGAAGACCCAGGCAGGACCATAAGACACATACCTGGTGATCGGGCATCCAGCTTAAAGCCTGAGGTGTTTAGGACCCTGGAGCTTGCCTGAGTGGAGGAAGGATGGGTAGTGTGAGCCATCTCAGTCAGTCCAGATCAACAGATGGGGAAGAAGGCAGGAGGTGAGCCTGTATCTGGCTTTGTCATCTCCCTCAGTTTTATCTGTAGAGAGGAAATGCGTGTACAAACTGTCACGATACTCTTTTTAGAGCCTGATTTCCTTTTGTTTGTTTTAGCTCTCCTGATGCTGAAGCCATGTTCTCTGATTGCTGTGTATGGAGTGACGGGGGTGGGGCGCATCTCATAGGAGGCAAGTGGGGAAATCTATAAGAACGTCTCCTGCTCTAGAAATATCTGAGCGACCCTGGAAAGGCCCTCACGGCTATTTCAGTGTTATTTCTCTTAGTCGATATATTTATGATATCTCTTTAAAAATAGTGTGTGTGTGTGTGTGTGTGTGAAAGAGAGAGAGAACATGTGTGCTCACATGTCACCCGTGCACACACATGCTTGCATATGTATGGAGTCGTGTGTGTGTGTGTGTGTGTGTGTGTGTGTGTGAATGTAGGTGCCTCTGGAGGTCAGAAGAAGCTGGAGTAGCATATGGGTGCTGGGAATCAAGCTTGGAACCTCTGAAAGAGCAGTACAGACTCCATATTATCAAGCCATCTCTCCAGCCTCTCACCTCAACTCTTTAAAAGCTATGGGGATTTATTTAAAGAAAGTACATCACCCGACTATCTAGGCAATTTTTTTTCTCAAGTTTCTTTTGCATGTGTCTGTGTGTGTTTATGGTATGTGTATCTGCGTGTTCATGCGTGTGTATGGGCTCACCTGTATGTGTGTGTGTGAGCATGTGTGCATGTTTGCATGTGTATGGACTTGTGTGTGTGTATGTCTATTTATGTGTGCAACCATGCATGCACGTTTGCATGTTTATGGCTCGTGTGTGTGTGTGTGTATGTGTGTGTGTGTGTATTTGTGTCTGTGCATGTGTGTGCTTGCATGTGTATGAACTCACCTGTATGTGTGGGTGTGTGAGCATATATGTGTCTGTATGTGTGGAGCCAGACTTGACACCAAGAGTCTTCTTGGAGCACGTCTTCCTTAAATATTGAGGCAGGGCCTTTGAGTTGAACCCTGAGCTTGCCAAATTGGCTAATCGAGCTAGCCAGATTCTCAGGGACCTCCTTCTCTGCTTCTCAAGTGCTGGGATTACAGGCTGGTGGCCATGCCCAGTCAGCACTTACACCGGTGTCAAGGATATGAACTCAAGTCCTTGACTTGCACGGCAGGAGCTTTCCTCCCTGAACCATCTCCTCAGTGGCCCCATCCATTCTCATGTTTCAAGAAGTGACAAATTTATACACTCAAAAGTGTAAAATAATGGGGACTGAGAGATGGCTAACCAGTAGCAAGCACTCGCTAATCTTGCACAAGACACAGGTTTGGATCCCAGCACCCAGCTGTTGCCCACAATATCTGTAGCTGCAGTTCTGGGTGATCTAACTCCTTCTGACCTTCAAGGGCACCAGACATACACGGTACTCATAACTATATGCAGGTAAAACACTCATACACATACATTAAAAATATTAGCAAAGCCAGGCAGTGGTGGCGCACGCCTTTAATCCCAGCACTTGGCAGGCAGAGACAGGCAGATTTCTGAGTTCGAGGCCAGCCTGGTCTACAGAGTGAGTTCCAGGACAGCCAGGGCTACACAGAGAAACCCTGTCTCGAAAAACAAAAACAAAATTAGCAAAATGTCCAACGATAGAACAAAGGCTATAATAGATATAAAAATGACAGTCCCCAGCTCTGTGCCCAAAGGAAACCACTGATAGCTTTCATGATTGACCTACCTATCCCAGTGTGCATAGTGTGAGTATCTGTCTACTGTTTCCTATAATACTGACTGGGAAGAGAGGAGTTCATATTCACAGTCACACCCTTCTTCTCCCCCTCTCTCTACAGAAAACCACTTCATTCTTTTTCCCATCTGAATAGTAACATTTGAAAAATCTGTTTTAAAGACTTATTTTATGGATATGAACATTTTGGATGCATGCATGTCTGTGCTTCATGACTTTGCCTGGTGCCCCGAGGAGGTCAGAAGAGGGTGTCAGGTTCCCTGGAACTGGAGCCACCATGTACGTGGGTTCCCTGCAAGAGCAACAAGTGACCTACCTCTCAGACGTTGATGCTAACTCTCTGTAAGGAAGCATCCTACATTACGCAACCAGTGTCTTCTTGTGGGTTGCTTTTCTTTGGGTTTAGACCAGCAGTGCTTCCATGTGCACACACTTGTGCATATCCCTCGATCAGAGTAAGCGCTATGAAAATAGGTACCTTTAAAATTAGATGAACTTTCTCTGATTTCCTTCCAGCAATGACCCTCCCCCCACCCCCGCCACTTTAGCCTCAGCCAAGTCTAATTGTTCTTCATAACTGATTAAGAAAATGGCCTGTCACTTTGTTTCTTGAAGTCTGAGGGTTTTTATTATTGTTATTGTGTTTTGTTTTGAAGTCTCTGCTTGCTGTTCGCTGGCTTCTGTAATTACGATTGCTTTTTATTTTTACCGTTTAGCAATCTGCTGTCTGTTTGCTTCATCCCTTTCTTCCATGTTGGACTTATGACCAATTCTCTATGTTATTTGCATGCATTTTTTTTAAAAAGAGAAAGGCAATCTGCCTCCTCTCCTGTCACATGACTTATGAAGTTTCCCAGCCAGTCCCTTTTCTTTTCTCTTGGCTTAGGGCACATGGTGACCTAAAATCCAAGAGTGGTTTTTAATGTAATAGAGTATTGATCTTTGTCTTTGTGGTGTCTATGTGTACAGCCCTTTCTAAAAACTATTCCTTATTCCAGGAGCATAAAAACAGCCATTCACTTTTCCAAACTTCTGTGATTTTTTAAATACTTTTTTTGGTGTGTGCTGCTGGGGACTGAATTTCTATGGCTCTTTTTTGATTCCTTCACTGTTTTTTGTATTTAAATCTTTGATCCACTGGGAATCAATGTGAGTGTATTGAATGAAGCAGAAATCCAACTTAATTTTTCCTCTCCTAATGAGTTATTGATCCAGCCTCATTAACTGAGGAATCTCCTTTTCCTACTGTTTTAAAATGTCTCCCTTTTAAATATTAATCCTCAGGTGGACCTGGTTTCATTAAATGGAGTCTTTATTCTTATTTCTTGGTCTACTTTTTTCTAGTCTAAACTATTTTCATGATTGGAGCTTTAAACCGGTCTTAGCTGTCAAGTTGGGATAATTCTTTATATTACATTTCATTTTCAAGAATGTTCCAGATTAATCTTCATAATTGGTTTTATAAATGAACTTAATATTATTTTAACTCACACCAAGATGTGAAAAATTACTATTTCTATTGGAACTTCATTCAACTTAAACATTAATTTATGGGGAAATAGTGTTTCCTCATCGGGCTGCAGTTTGTCCTTCAACTGAAGGCATTCAGGGCTCTGTTTATACATTATGAAAATCTTCATAATAAGCACACTGCAACCTGGATTCTTTTGGTTGGTATTTTGTGTGAGATCTTTTGCACAGTTATGTGATTTAAGAAAGCCATTTATCTGTGTGTGTGTGTGTATGTGTTTGTGTGTATAAGAGTGTATGTGTGTATATGTATGTGTATGCATGTATATGTGTGTGTATGAGTGTATATGTATGTGTATATGTGTATATTTGTGTATGTATGTGTATATGTGTGTGCATGTGTATTTGTGTATCTGTATGTGCACGTGTATGTAAATGAGCGTGCATCTATGTATGTGTGTATCTATGTATGTATATATGTGTGTGTTTATGTGTGTGTGAGTGCATGCTTATGTGTATATGCATGTGTGTATGTGTGTGAATATGTATATACGTGTATGTATCTGTATATGTGTGTTTGTGTATGTGCATGTATGTGTATGTATGTGTGTGCGTGTGTGTGTGTGTGTGCAAGTGCGTGTGTGTGTGTGTGTGTGTGTGTGTATTTTTCCAAATTGTCTCCTCTTTCAGTGCTCTGATTGTTCCTTACCGCCTGCCTTGCGGAGCTCTTGTGTCTCCTGGGCCCAGAACACTCCATTCAATGATTCTGTAAGAGTGAGATTTGTTGAGTTATTGCATTTTGTCTGTGCGCCCTCTGAAAGCCCTGTTCCTCCTTCCTGACCACAGCCCTCTGGGCTCTCCGTTACTAGAGCACCATGCTCTATTTTGTCTGTGGGATTTCATGGATCTTCTTTGCCTAGTCATCATTTTCCTAGTCTCTGCTGAACAGTCACATCTTTCAAAGAGCCTTCCCTGAGCCCCGGCTGACATGGTGGTCTCCCCTTGCTCTGTGTGACTGCCCCTCATTGGCTGTACCCTTTGGTCATGTTCATACCCCTTAGACTTCAGAATCCAGAATATATAAATTGACAAAATACCATACACATAAGGAAAATTAAAGTACTAGCTATATATTTAGATATCTACATATAAGTATTAAATATTAAGATTAAATTAAATATTAACAGTAAATATTAAACATTAAGATTAAAATACTGATGATGGTAATGTTTTCAGCTGCCCACCACAGCTAAAGTGCTATTTTAATTTTTTTCCACTAAGGACCTCAATGAGACTAAAATGTATCTATAAATTAAATCTAACAAAATAATTTTGAAAGTAATTTGGCAAAATGGAGTGCAGATGTGCTTCATGAGGCTGGAATCTGAGAAAGAACACGTTTGGGTCCCACTCCTGAGGAGTGTGTATGGATATCAGTTACTGTGTGTGTGTGTATGTGTGTGCGTATGTGTGTATGTGTATGCAGGCACATGTGCAAGTATATACATCCATATATATTCATATGTGAATATATGTGTATATGAATATGTGTATATATCCATATATGGATGTGTATATATGTACATATATGTATATATGAATTATATCTAGAAGTGTATAAATATCCATATATGTGTACATACATCACCTTCTCTTCCAAACCAATCTCCTCCCTTCCTCTTGAACTAGACTACCATGTCTTTCTTTTTATGTTTTTATATTTTCCTTAAATATTTCCATAGACAGTATATTTGCATATATCTTATTACTTTGTTTTTATCTCTCTTTTTTAATGTTTGTGTGTGTATGTGTGTATGCACATGTGCATGTACTTATGTATACATATACATTCATACACATGTATGTAGAGCCCGGATGACGATTTTGCGTGTCTTCCTCTGTCACCCTCCACATTATTCCTTTGAGACGGAGTCTCTCACTGAACCGTGTTCGTTCGCTCCCCACCTACCATGTTACAGGCATTTGTGGCCTGTGCCTGTCTTTTTATAAAGGTGCTGGGGATTTGAACTCAAGTCCTCCTGCTTTCACCGCACATTCACTTAGCCCTGTGTTCTGAATTATTACCGACACTCTGAATGTTCCATCAATGCATCTTTTTTCAATGCACACTGTTTGACAGTTTCTCACGGATATTTTAAACATTTGCCTATGGCCTGTTGCTGCACTTGCTAAGTTTTCCACTGTGCACTGAGAAGCTTTTGTGCTGTTCTCTGTCCGTGTTCCCTGGTGTGGAGAGCCATACATTGCAACCAACGTTCATACACACACTCCTCGGGAGTGTGAGGGCTCAGCGGGACCCAAACGTGTTCTTTCTCAGATTCCAGACACACGAAGCACATCTGCACTCCATTTTGCCAAATTACTTTCAACCTCATTTTGTTAGATTAAATTCATAGAAACATTTTGGTCTTATTGCTGCCCTTAATGGAAAAATATATATATATCACTTTAGCTGTGGTTGGCAGCTAAAAGTATTGCAGACATTTTAATCTTAAATTACTCAAGTGTACTGAGCCCTCCTGTTCTTTACAGTAATTTAACTGCAAATACTTTTGCATTTTTTTCTCAGATGAGTAATCATATTAGTCAAAAAATACTCGCTTTGTTTCTTCATTTCTAAGCAGTCTAAAAAAAGATCTGGTTTTATTTTTATTAATGTGCGGTTTTTAACAAGTGGGATTAAAGTATTTGCAAAGAAAATCAATGAGCCTCTACCAGACATGAAAAGATTGTATTATTATTATTATTATTATTTTGTATTTTTCCCTAAGCAACTCAGCGTAATGGTTATTTTGTATAGTATTATGTTATATTTGATATAAGTAATCTAGATGAGCTGGTAAGACGGCTCAACAATTAATAACAGTTGGGTTTACAGAGGATCCGAGGTCGTTTCCCAACATCCCAGTCAGGTAGCTCACAACTTGTGACTCCAACTCCAGGGGAACTGGGTGCACTCTTCTACCCTCCGTGGGTACTGGCATTCACATGTAAACACCCTTCACACACACACACACACACACACACACACACACACACACACACACACACACACACAGAGAGAGAGAGAGAGAGAGAGAGAGAGAGAGAGAGAGAATTAAAAATGAATACATTTGCCAGGTAGTGGTGGTGCACGCCTTTAATCCCAGCACTTGGGAGCCAGAGGCAGGCAGATTTCTGAGTTCGAGGCCAGCCTGGTCTACAGAGTGAGTTCCAGGACAGCCAGGGCTACACAGAGAAACCCTGTCTTGAAAAAAACCAAAAAAAAGAAAAAAAAAAGAATACATTTAAAAAGTAACTTAATGATTATTCAGGTGTGCAGAAGGGCGTACGTAGTGACTTGCAAATACTGAGCTGTTTGTATTAGACTCTTGATTATCTGTCGCTGTGAGCATCTTGGGAGGTTGGAGGGAGTCCTGAAAACAATTCCCTGGGAATAAGGAGGGTTGAGTCTATGTAGTTGGACATATCTGTCCAAACTCGTGCTTCTTATCACCTCTGCCTGCTTCCTTTGTGATCCCTAGAAGCCCTTTGTTGACGAAATGAGGCCTTTGTGTGAAGGTGTGTGCACTTGTTTTCCCAATAAAATGAACACTTGGAATTTGCTTTTCCAAGTGGAGACTGTACAGCAAGCTGGCAGAACGTCAAAATCGTGAGTGTGGTAAGGTGCCTTTTCCCCAGGAGAGTTAAGAATTTATCGTAGTGTTTTCTCTAAGATCTTTTCGGCCTGAAATTTTTAATCCATTCGGAGTTCATCTGTCCCATTGATTGACATATGGGCTCAAACTAATTTTATTCCAGATGGAATTTTATTCAGCATATTATTTCGTTAGTAAAATTTCTAGCTTCGACTATCCTGAGATCTCTGGAATAAATTCTTCTTGGGCATGGTTTAATATTATTTTAATATACTTTGAATAAATAATTGGTGTGCCTATTTTCATATATTTATGTATACATACATGCGTCTGTCTGAATGTATAGACATGTGAGACCATCTACCTTTATAGTTTGCTGGTATCTTACTAAGATTTCTGCATCTTGGCAGTGAGATGACAGAGAGCTCCTAAGGAATGGCCCCCTCATTTCTACTCCTCAGTTCTCTGAGATGGTTCTAAAACTATACAAACCTGGGGCTTTTTGGTCATGAAATATTTGCATGCCAGCCAAATCTTTAATTCTATGAGCTTCAGAGTCCTTGAGAAAATTTTGTTAGGTTTTGTTTTCCCCACTTAGAAAAAGAAATCCCGTTCTCTCTTAAAGCTTAAATTTCTAATAAATTAAACCATCCGTTGGCTCTGTTTTCTTTGCTAACACTGTTTATTTATTGAGAGCGTCTTTTTTTTTTATTGTTTTTCCTCTCTTTGTCTCATTAATTCTCAAATCGCTTTAGGACGCTGAGACTTGGAGTTTGTGGATGATTTAATTTGGGAAATTTTAGGGAAGGGGGGGATGAAGGAGAAGGGGTCTACACAGATAACTGGATGACACATTAGCCACCACGACAGGGCCACTTGTCTCATCCTGACAGGTTAGCAAGATCTCAAGAATGTCTCATGTTTCTCAGTTGTCAAGTATGAATACATGCCATGATTTCCATTTGTTTATTCTCATTTTTGTGGAAGTAAGTATCACATTCATGTCGTGGGTTTTTACGAAGGTTAAAGGTGAATGAAGACCACCTCTGCCCCTCCCCCAATCAAAATGCACGGTCAGATCATTACTTACTTCAGTCGTCACTACATCAGTGAAGTAACAGGCCCAAGCTTGAAGAGAACACCAAAACACGGTTGTCCTTAGACTTAACTATACACGATGCTGTGCCCCACTCGGTGGCCCTTGCTACCGGGCAATCTAGCTCAAGATGACGGTTTTCCCAGCTCCATAAGTGAGTGTTAAACTGCCATGAAGTAGGGTGACTTGAATGTGGCCGTATCTAGCAATGTCACAGACTTTCTGAAAACTGAGTTCATTCTTCCCATCATTAGCGTTAAAGAAAAAGGTCGGGCTGGATTGCCGGAGACCATAACGGTGAGCATCTCCTAGTGCTCGCTTGCTCAGTGACTGACTTACTCATTGAGTGAGAATTTAACTCCAGCAATGCATAAATCCACAATGAAATACAACATCACCATTAACGCGAATTCTTTCCTTCCTTCCTTGCTCCTCTCTCTCTCTCTCTCTCTCTCTCTCTCTCTCTCTCTCTCTCTCTCTCTCTC
>NW_021604786.1:5347658-5393397 GCF_004785775.1 Grammomys surdaster | reverse complement strand
CTCCCTCCCTCCCTCCCCCCTTTCTCTTTTTCCTTTCTTTTTCTTTTTTGCCAAAAAAAAAAAAAAGGCTAATTACAGCATTAGCAATGGGCAGACACGGAATATCTGCAGTTAGTTTAGCCAAAGACAGATTGATCCACTGGCTTTTCTAGATCCTTCTTGCAGGTTGGTCACCTGGCTTTTCTAGATCCTCGTTGCCCCATGATATCTCTCTACCTGTGGCTTCTCAAACAGAATGGATAGAATTCAGCACTCAGTTCCCCTGGACTCAGTCGCCACACTGGCCGTGAGACATATTATCGGAAAAGACTTCCATAAACATTTCTACCCCTCCCCCCCCCCCCCCCGCCCCGGAAGTCGTACTGGATAGTTACATCCCACAGCGGGCGAGTCAGTAACAATGGATGCGGTGGGGATTCTGGGAAGGGACCTGAGTGACCACGAGGTGGCTGGCTGAACGCCTGTGGTTCTGACCTATACACGAGGCAGCTGGCTGGATGCCTGTGGCCCTGGGAAAACAAGATTAAAAATAGTCTTCTGTTTCAACAAATGCTTCACAATGTTCATTCTGGTGACTTGCCCAGAGGTCCTCAAACTCAGGAATCCATGTAGCACAGATTAATGTATTTTTTATTTATTTATTTATTTATTTATTTATTTATTTATATTTTTGTAGGATCGACCTTAAGGCTCTCTTCTCTCACCCGATTCCTGACCACTGCTCAGTTCCAAGTTTTCCTCTCCACTTATGCTTACTGTAAATAACCACTCAGACCCTGATCGCTATCAGCTGTAAAACTTTCCCTGGAATGTATCATTAGGTATTTTCATTGCTCTTGCGCCCCGAGTGAATCTTTACCGAAGGTATCCTCCCATTGTTCTGACAATTTTTACCAAGTAAGCCTGGTTAAAAAAAAAAAAAAAAAAAAAGATAACTTATCATGATGTTTCCTGTTGTGCTTAAATCTCATCTACAAAGGCCCAGCGAGGCGCAGAGGGATAGATGTTCTTTTGCTGTATGCAACCAGGCCACAGTACATGATGAGATAGGCGTGGGTCAGAGGGACCCAGAGGGATTTAGGGGTCCTTCACATTAGAAAAGGGATAGCAGCCAGCGAGGAGAGGGTGGGGAACACATGTTGTCACAACTCTTGCTGGCCCTGTAAACAATTGGAGAGTCCATTCTAATGAGCAAAGGGTTCCTAGGTATTGTTTTTTTTTTTTTTTTTTTATCTAAATGGATGCTTCCGCACCCCCCCACCCCCAAGAGTCCGGCGTTGTCTTGGCATGCTTGCCTCCAAATTAAATTGCTCTCTCCCATCTCCTCAAACCCATCCAGATGACGTGATGTGGTCTCAAGCCTAAACTGTCACCAGAGTCCTCCCTGACCCCATTCCTGCTCCTCCTGACTTATCTCCTCAGGAAAGGAATCCGTAGATCTGTTTCACAGATGCCTCGTTTTGGCTGCTGGTAAGCTGAGGAGGGCCAGGGGCGAGTCCACAGGTTTCAGGGGAAGGACCCGACATCTTTGTCTATCGTCTCTACCCAATGGATGCTAAAAAAAAAAAAAGATACCTAGCTCGGGATCTGTTTTCCTGCGTTTTAAACCCCTGTGCTCTTTCTTCCAAGTCCTTCGGGGATGAGGCCATCCAGCCTACCACCCCAGGCGAAACGGCCCCTGCTTCCATGTTAGGCTGCTCCACCTGGCTCCACACAGCAGCTCTTTGAGAATGACGTCAGTGGGGACAACCTAACCCGGTGGTCTCCCTGCTTAAACCTCTTTTGGTCAGGACAACGACCAGAGGCTCAATCGGGCCTACTTAGATGGTCTCCGCCAAACTTTAACCTCACATTCCTTCAGTGCTGTCTGTGATCACGCTCCGTGAGCTATTACCCTCAGACTCTGTCCAATTACTACAAGTTTAACTCGGTCCTGCCTTGGGGCCGCTGCATGCGTGGTCCCTGATGCTTAAATTACCTTGTCCCTGTCCCCTCTAACACAATGAACTCATGCTTATCCTGTCTATCCGTTCAGTGGTGACTTCCTCTTAGGTATCGCCTTAGTCATCAGACTCCTCCCCTAGAATGAGGTCACCTCAGGCTGTTACCCTTAAAAGGGTAAATGACTTTTTTCCAGTGCGACTTTTAGGCTCCACAGGGTGTCTCTTTCCATTTCCATTGTGTTCCCGGTTGCAAACAGCAAGCCCTGGCAATAGAGGTACCAAGACACATTTGTAGACTAAATCAACAAACAGTAACTTTATGTGGCCTGCCAGCATAGGAAATGGTGACTTTCAGCGGGCCCCCTCCCCCCACCCACCCTCCTTGCCAAGTTCAGACTTTGACTCTGCCTTTTATTAGTCAAGTGAAGGCCTTTCTAAACTATAGTTTTCTCATTAGTAAATCAGCCATAACCATTCGTAGGCGAAGGAAGCTTCTAGTAGGTTCCCAATAACCCAAGTTCATTATCAGTATGGCTGTTAGCATTCTGCCTAAACTCCACCTCCACAGTTACCCACCAACAGCCAGGGATGCTCCCCCACAGTTACTTGGGAACAGCCAGGTAGGCCTGACCCACTACAAAAGGGGCTGCTTGCCCCTTCTCCCTTGCTTGATCTTTTATACCTTTCTTGCCCTCTTGGGCTCTTCCCTTCCCCTTCTCTCCCCATTCCCTTCCCCCCTTTCTCTCCACGTGATCATGGCCAGCCTATATTCCTCTACTTCTCTACTCTCTCCCTCTCTCTGCTTTTTTCTGCCTCTACTACCCTCTTAACTCCCCTCCCCATGTCCTGGATAAACTCTGTTCTATACTATAACATCCTGTGGCTGGTCCCTCAGGGGAACGGGATGCCCCAGCTTGGGTCCACTGAGACATCCCCTTCCCCCATACCTCACCCCCCCCCCCAGAACATATTCCTTTTCTCTTTATCTTTTTATAAATACATCAATCATCATCTCCAATTTGGAGACCAGAGACTAGAAGTCCTCTGCTGCGTCCACAAAACTCCCCAGGAATAAGAGACAGACACTCCCAAAGGAAACAGATAGTAACATTTTTTATTAAATATTACAGTGGATCAAAAAGTACAAAATATCTCTTGCCTGCTATGTGATTGGGAAACTATTGGCACAGAATACAGTATCAAAAGCAGTAATAAGTACAATTTGGAAAACATACAAAATTGAGTGTTTATAGTTGGCTCAGCATTCTTCCGGTAGTGTTTAAAACTAAAGCCAAGGCTACTCAATAACCTCTCCATTGGGAAATTATATAACATCACTGGGCCAGGTTGTTATATACAAATATCACCTTACAGAGCATCAAGGTTACATAGCTGGGGTTACTCAAAGTGTACAATATTTACAACACAGGGAAGTTTAAAAAAGTATAAACAGCCAAGAGATTACGCTGCTATTTTTTTTTTCTTTTCAGAGTTCTTTCCGCCATGGGGAGACAAGCAGAATATCAAATACATCAACAGTCAACACTAGAGCAGAGGTGCTCAAAGTCCCTACTCCAGCGGTGTGGGTCTCACCGGGGGCAAAACCATTCCCGTTCCTTTCTCAGCTCGGGATAACGAGTCAGACTAGACCACACGGGACTTGGCTGGCCACCACCAAATGTGACTTAGTGGGACAACACGAGAAGAGAGATAAATGGTTCTCTTTGAAGGCACACTACATAAAATATATTTTGTGGGACCACCTTGAAACTTCCATCAGACACACCAACACAGTGAAATACAGTACCTAAGAAGTCATGCACCAGGTTGCAAAGCTGTGTGAATTCAACACTGAGACAAACCCTTCTATAGATGCCCTGATGAGTAAGTAAAACTGGGGAAACTGGGAACTTCTAGCTAGGAAATAAACCAGTCTGTCCTGCGGCAAATACTACATGTTTGAATCAGTTACTAAGAAAAAATACTTTAAACCTAAAACTTGGTTGGGCTGTGGTGGTATTGTTACTTTTACTTTCTATTTGACTTTTAAGTTGAATTTCCAAAAGTGAGACCCCAAAGTTGCCTAGACATAACATCTTTTTAAATATTATTTAGAATCTCCAAATTGCCAACAATTCAAGGGCTTGGTGCATTTTTAAATTGCCACATTTCTCGGAAGCCACACTTGGTAAATAGATTTATGACTCCGGTGCCAATTGGATTCCACAATTTCCTTTACAGAATGACGAATGAATAACAATGGTTTGCTTGCAAAAAAAGAAAGGCTTGTGCAATGCCATTCAATAATAAGGCCCCTTGAACTCAAACAATGCAAACAAAGCCAGATTTAAGACTTTTAAAAAAATGTCCTTCTCAGCCAATGAGAAATTCAATGGTCTTTTTGAAAGATTTCCAAGATCTCCGTTTGGAGTTTTAAAACAAATAACACACCACTTCTACTGGGAAAGTAACCCCCACCCCCAGGTCTTTGTATTTGTCCTGATGTTTCTCAGAGGGTCCGAGCTCCCTTCAACAGAAAAAGCGAGTCTCCTCTAGGAAGAGATGAGGAAAAAACCGACAGCTAGACGGTATTGACATTGTTTGAAAATGTGGCGATGGAATTCCTACTCGATGAACACATTGCAAATCATCGCACTGAGGAAAACAATTGCCCCATCTTGCAAATGGGTGAGCTTGTGGTGGTGGGGTATTTTTGTGTGGGGACAGACACCACCATTTTGCATTGAGAAATGAACTCACAGGGACCATGTATGGATCCAGCCCATGTCTGCTACAGAACCCCTGGTTCCCTTTTCTCCTTTTCTGATTCTGTGGCTATTCATTCAATCTAGTGTAATTTTCTCAAACTGTGTCCTGGCCAGTATCACACTGGCTGGAATTGAGACCCACCCCCAACACATACACACACACACACACACACACTCACACGCACGCACACCCTTTCTTGTGCAACAGCAGAATAATCTGCACGTGCACATTTATGAGCTAAGTTATACTAATCTATCTATGGTCCTATTAAATATATAATATATATTTATATATATTATTCCACAGGAAGGTAAATAATTAATTGAAGCGAATGGAACTCTTAACACTGGGTCGCTACATTCTTTTGTTTCCACCTTTGGATAGCATGTTACTACAGGGACTATTTGGCTTCATATCATGAGGACATTTCAATATGGACGAACGGCATGCATGGCTTTGTGTAAGAGCCGTAGATTCACGGTCACTGGTTTTGATTATTTTTGTAGTTCAGTTACTTATTCAGAGATGTTGAAAACCGTCATCAAGTTTCATAGACTTAAATATGTCAGAGGTAAAAACAAAGAGAGAGAGAGAGAGTGAGAGAGTTGGTTAACTATGGTCCTATAGTCTACTGGTGTTGAGGGTGAAGAGGGCAGAGCGCTGGGGACTTCATCAAAGAAGCTTTCAGCAGGGTCGGGTGCAGATAGGAACGAGAATCCACTCTAAGGATCCATTTGCTACACATAGCAGAGTTTGTGCTCTGGGAGCAAATGGAATCAGCTGTCAAAGAGTGCCAGTCAAAAGACCTCCAAAGCAGGCGGTACAGCCACGTGGTGAAAAACTTGATACAAACCACCTTATGGGTACAAATACTCATCAAACCCAGGGCCCAGACACCCAAGGAGGATGGCTTTCTTTTGGAAACAGGTCATCCAATTATTCCCAAAGACGTTACTTGAGAGAATCTTGCTAGGAAACCCAAGAAACCAGCTGAGGATGACAGTCACCCTGTGCCTTGACAGGCCAAGGCCCAGCTGGGATGCCCAGTGGTCAGACCTTGGGTAGCTCCCCCTCTGCTGGAGACTCACACACTACCCTTTCCCAAGTCCCCTTTCTGCAGACCATTTCAAAGGTGCGGTTTCAGCACCGGCATGAGACACCCTGGCTTTTGTCATAAGTTTTGAAATTCCTAAAACCTCTCCTCAGCCCCTAAGTGGGTCCACTCAGTGGCTTTTCACCAACAAGGTTTTTGTTTATGAATTCTCTGGTATGTAGGACAGGTTCACAGCCTAGATAAGGTGAGTGCAATGCTTAATATTTTCATATAATCCAATACTTCAAAGCAAAGCATTTGGCCGACTATCCATCCCACTTGTGAGGGACGGAATCCTCAAGGCGCAGACCCACAAAGGCACACGCTTCAAGCTAGCTTGTGTTCTCCAGGGCTTCCTTACAGCCTGTTCCACTTAAAAATCAGTTGCTTCAATTTGTAAACAGTAACTTGACCACCCAAAGCTGCTCAAAAGAAGATGTGGTGGTGGGCAGGGGTGGGGGTTGAGGGTGGGGGTGGATTGATAAAAATACACATTGAGAGCTAGAAGAGTCAGTCAGCCTTACAAACAGAACAGATCAAAACAAAACAGAAGACCTGCAAACAGAAGGGATACTGTTTAATAAAAAAAAAAAACCAACAACAGATAAACAAACAAACAGATACACAAACCAAAAAAAAAAAACAACCCCAGGGCAGGAACAAGAAGGAACCGGGAGAAAACACAACTACCTGTATATAAATTAGGTGAGCGAACAGTGATACGGGTAGCTTTAAGAAGCGAGTATATACAGTTTAACAGTGTTTCCTTCTCTGGATTGTTTAATAGTGTCAGAATGAAAGGTCTCTTTAAGTTTTACTATACATTGCATTGATTGAACTTTGTGAGTTTGATGAAAACAGAAGGGCGTTCCCTGGCTATTACTGGCCAGTCTTTCTTGCCCTTGCCTTTGAAAAGCCTGCCTCTCCCCCCCACAACTTTATGTTCAAGTTGCTTCCTTACCATCCAAGCTCAGATGGGGTCCTCTGTGTTCTTCTAGGATAGACCACAGATACCTTCACAAGACCAACGTGAAAAGACAATGCCCTAGAGGCCCTAGGCCATCTGTGTTGGAAGAGAGGTCACAACTGGCCAATCAGGCTAGGGTTGTCCCCGAAAAGGTAGGTATGTTCACCTCTATGGCTGGGACGAAACCAGATTAGAAGGAATCCTGTCTTCCGTCTTTGCAAGCCAGCCCTCCAGGGTTGGTGCGTGGACCACACCGTTTGGGGGATGCTGGGCACAGCGAGGTTTACAGTTTTGTGCTGGGGTGTACGGAGGACAGCGGAGAAGACGGGAAGGCAGCCTGAGGGTTGATAGCAGCTAATGGGTAGATGCTATTGTGCAACAGGTCCCCGTAGGAACTTCCTACTGGGGTGGCTGTGGCCAAGTGTCTGTACAGCTGCTGAGAATTTGTCGGCGATGTAAAAATTCCTCTTTGCATCACGAGCGAGTGGAAAGCCAGGGGCTGCATGAGAGGAGAAAGCACCGTCTGGTTCTTCAAGTACTGCAGAGAATGGGAGTACCCGGCCGGGAGCCTGGAGTTGAGGCCTGAATTACACAGGCTACCAGAATACAAACCTGGGAAGATAGGGGAGGAGAGAGGGAGCTTGTGACCTTCCGATGCAGCCCCAGAATGCCCACCGTAGGCTCCTTTGTTGCCCTCGCTCTCCTGTTCGGAGGCCTTTTCTTTCCCAGAAGCCTCCTTGGCTGGGTCCAAGGGAGACACAGCCCTGGCCTTTTTCCCGGCGATCACAAGATCTAAATCCTCCAGGCTGCGTTTTATGGGGCGAGCAGCGCCAATGTTCTGCGGGCTCATCTTCCGGTGCAGGATGGGATGGACCATGCCTTCCATTTTCCGGAAGTTCTCCAGTCTCACGTGGTGAGGCTTTCCTGACCTTGCAAGCGACTCCGGATATTTTTTAGGGGCCGACATGGTCATGGGTGATACCCGGCAGGCTTTGGGATGGCAGTCTCGATTCTGGCTGCTGATGACCTGGAACTGGGAGTTGCCTTTGATCTCCTGGGACCCTGAAGCAGAGTGGGCCAGGCCCAGGACTTTGCTGGTTAGTTTATGTGGGTTCTTGGGAAGGCTCAGGTCTGTGGGTTGATCATCTGTAGAGGCTTCTGCCGCAGCCAGCTTCTTATCTTGCAGGTGGAGAGACGTGAGATAATTGACGTGGATCTTCTCCGGGTGCTTGTGAGAAAGAAAGGCGCTGTTTTCCGATTCCTGGTATGTGTCCCTAGCAGCGTACTTGGAGGGCTGTTCATTATGAAGATGATGTTCTGTGTGCCGGTAGAGGCTGTGGAGATGCGGGGATGAGTAGAAGTCGGCCAGGAAACTGGGCACATGGGCGTGGGAGACGGCTCTCTTCTCTAACAGCTTATCCTTGCCCTCCTGTGTCTCTTGTTTCAGGATGTAGGAGTCGGCCAGGGAGCCGAGCTGGTGTTTGGGGAAGCCGCAGCGATGAGCCTCGGACCGACTCAGTTTGTCGTGCTTGAAGATATCATTGATGCTCTTTCTGTCTTCAGAGGTCTTGTTTTTGAAGCTCTGGACATGTTGGATTACGGAAGGCCGGCTGACGGCCGTGTGATCAGAGCTTTGGTTGTGGTGGGCCTGGGACAAACCCGAGCACAGGTCGTCCCTGGCAATAAGTTTCTTTTTGCTGATCAAGGGGGGTGGGGAGCCATAGGGATAGCTGCTGGAGAGGCTGGCCCCACTCACCTGAGACAAAAGCTTTTTCTTGGCCAGTGGGGACATGATTCCGGGGTTGCCCCGGGAGTAAAGCAGGGGTGTGTAATTAAGTCCGTGGTTCTCATTCATGGGGCCGGTCAAGTCTTTGTCTTTGAACATGTCAAATGATTGGACCACGAGGACCTTTGGGGTCTGCTTGAGGGCAGTGTGGATGTCGTCACTGCCCAGCTGGTCCACCTTCACAGTGCAGTTGGCAATGTAATTGGCCATGGCAGGAAGTTTCTCTTCCTCTGCCTCGTTCTGGCTTGCCAGCGGTGGCTTAGTGGCGGGGAAGCCGGAGAAGGATGCTCCTTGGAGATCATTCTCAGGGCTGTCTGTAAAGCAGCAGGGTTTGGCTTCTTGGTTTGAGTCCATCTGGGTACTGGGAGAGGCAAGGGGCTGTTTGCCAGCCCCAGGAGTAGGAGCTGAATCTTTTTCTGGAGGCAAGGGAGGGCTTGGGAGCAGAGGGGCAAGGCCCTTATCTCTCACCTCCTCGGCCTCTTTCTCACTGTTGGAACCTTGGTCAGTTTCATTGTTCTTTTCTGGGTCTGCTCTGGATACTGGGGCCCTCACTACGAGATCCTTGTGCCCTTCTGGTTTTCTCTTTACTTCCGGAGCAGGAAGAGGCTCTGGGATGCTTTTCTGGCTTAACGTCTCTTCTTCCTTCTTTTGCTCTGATGAAACCTGGGAAAACACCGTAGGAGACAGTTAGAAGAGGACCATGCACACTTACATACCTCATTAGGAAACAAAGTATCATACACAGCAGTAATCCTTGAAGCCAGGCTTGTCAATCAATTCACCAAGTTTCTGTAAGAGTTTTATTACTCCCCAATCACGGATCTAAACAAAGAAATCTAAATTACAGAGACATTCAGGGAAATAAGCATGTTCGCTTCAGCCCCTTATGAGACACCTATCAAAACAGCAGAGTGACGTTCTGACACATCAGATCACTCCGTTCTGATACTTAGTTTAATTCTAAGGTTGTCTTCTTGTCAAATCAGTCAATTATCCAAATAGGTTTTAAATTACAGGTTGCATTTTATGATGCTTCCTAGAAAGTTTTTTTTTTTTTTTAAACATTTCTCATTCAAAAATTGAACCAACCCCATATCAATAACAAACAGGTTTACTCCTGGCCTTTCCTTGAGAACCATCCCTTCCTAAAGAGTTCAGTGGGATCCATTGGAAACCAGCTACAGTTACACGTTGTTTCTTAGGACAATACAATGTGTTGGTCTTGTTAAAATACTAAATATGCAGATGGAAATGTGTGCATCCAGGGCTAGGGAATATTCTAAGTCCTTCTATGGCACATCAAACTCATTGCTAATAAAGCCACAAATGAAATGAACATAATTCAGGTAGATGTGTTGCCTCCGATACAGCTTTTCTATTTATTGAAATAAATTGTCGTCAATGGGATGGATGCTTCCTATTTGTAGTAGGTATGGGCACAATTTAAGCCATTTACTATGGAATCCTAAAAGTGATGACTTTTTAAGTGTAGTGATACAGCTGATGGACAAGCCTTTGCATAATAATAAGGTCATGAAACATCTGAATTGAGTTAAACCCCACTCCTTTGGCTCAGTCACATCACTAGAACTTTTTCTGCTGTGACAAAACCACCAACTAAATCATACCTTTGGGGTAGATTTAAAAGTATTGGTTTGGGGGATAGTTAGGAAAAGTACTTTCAAGGATTCACACCCATTTTGTGATTTTTTTTCCTCAAATTTACATGAAGATAACCCTGCTTACCAGGCATATGTGATACCCAACAGTCAGACCCTCTTCTTGCATACTAACTATCTTTTTAAGTAGAGATTCCATTCTTAAGCTTATACATTAAGAGACATAAAAATGAGAGACCGCAAAAGGGAAACTGTGCTCAGTTCTTCAAAGTTTCTGTGACCTTGGCATTCAGTTGTGTTGGGAGTCTTGCATGTCTATCTATAAGCCCGGTTAGGGAGGGATTTGTAAGTTAGGCCAACAACAACAACAAAATACACTTCTTTTCCCCAAAGACTGTGCTTTTTGAACTACCTGGGTCTTACTCTGTGCCTTGTAGTCCCCAAGGATAGTGGATTTGACTATACTCCTTCCCTCCTCTCTACTGTCTTCAGTGGATCAGGTAGAAAACATCAAAGTCTACCATACGGTATTAAATGCAACTCTCAAACCTGTCTCACAGGTATGCTGGCTTTGTAACATAGTTCTGTGGAGTTGGTGGGCCTGGTTCTTATTGAATGTATGTTTTCAGAGAGGTGGAGGTGACAAGACTTCACATGACAGACTTGGATGCTTCTGATGCCCAGAGCCCTAGTCAGGAAAGGGGATCACTGATACTGGAATCATTTCCTTGTGGAGAACAGGAAAAGCCACAGCTTTCAGAGGTCTGAGGGACTCTTTGTAGCCAGGCTGTTCACTCTGCTCTCAGAAATTGTCACCTCCCTAGCCGGGCAGTGGTGGCGCACACCTTTAATCCCAGCACTTGGGAGGCAGAGGCAGGCGGATTTCTGAGTTTGAGGCCAGCCTGGTCTACAGAGTGAGTTCCAGGACAGCCAGGGCTACACAGAGAAACCCTGTCTCGAAAAACCAAAAAAAAAGAAAAGAAAAGAAAAGAAAAAGAAATTGTCACCTCCCGAGCTAAGGGGGCTCCATGGGTGGACTAAGGATCCCTGCCACAGTTCACGAACTCGGTTTTAAAGTTTGCCCACCCAGTTGGAGCCATGCAAAGGTCAGCCAGCCTCATGATCCTCCAAGCATCCTCTGGTGCTTTGGCTGTGCTGTGCATCTGGTATCTAATAGAACCAACCAATCCAAAGCCCTGGGATAAATCACCCGAATCTAGAAGGAACGGAATGTTAAGTCTTAACTTGGAATTTCCTTGCTTTGGGCCATTTTTGTTGCAAACTTGCAAATGTTTGCAAGTCTGCAATGTCTTGTATTTTATTCCTTTTAGAATTGCGAGAGATTAAGAAAATCATGAAACTTAAGAAAGTTTGGCCTGGCTCAGGCCGAGACGGAAGGATGTGAGTTCAAGTCCTGCCTGTGCTACAGAATAAGTTTAAGACCAGGGTCAGAAACCTGTCTCTAACCAAAAAGTGAACAACTCTGCAGGATTGTAGCTCACCGGTAGAACACTTCACTAGTATGTGCAAAAACCCAAGGTTCAAGGTACAGTCTCCAGTAAAGCAAGGTATTAATATCATCTTTTAAAGAAGGAATCATCTGGGAATTTGTGGGTCTCTCTGTATGTATATGACTGTGTTTTAAACTGGTATTTACTGAAGCCGTCTCTTACATGTTCATTATAAGCCTGATTTTTAGAGACTGTTGAAGATCAGTACTCAAATTCCCTCAGGGGTTGAATACTAGAACATGCTGTCTCTGAATGTAACTGCTATTTTTTTTTTTTTAAATGGGCAGCTGGATTTTTGATTATTCATGTTGAGACAGAGCCCAGATCAGCCTCCTTGGTTGGCTGGATGCTACCAGGCATGCTTTCTACTGAAAAACAGGAGTTGAGGCTTCGTTTAGAAGGTCCAGAAACATATCTGTTAATATGAGAGATATTAACGGTTTCTGTGGAATCACTTTGTCATTTCCCCATAACTAATATAGATGAAAAGATGAAAGACGTTGATAAATTGATCTCAACCCAGGGCTGTTGAATGAGAAGTGAATGTCCCTAAAATTTTGGAGAAAAACCCCAAGGAGACACCCAGAGAGATTTTATTAACCCTTGTTCTCTGATACCTGCTCCCCCCACCTCCCCTGTTCCCTCAAGTCACACCTTAAATAGTCTGGCTATGAAATCACCAAGAAGTGTGTTCCCCAGGGCTAGCATCACCAAAGAGCATGACGACTCACCTCAGATGTATCTTGGGGTTTTGGGGTATTCTCTTTTTCTTTCTTGTTTTTGGCCATTTCCTGTTTGATGCGTTTGTTCCCCGAGACTTTTGTTTTATTTTCATTTTCCTGCGTATTGTTTTCCTGTTTCCGAGGTTTGATTGGCGGCAGAGGTTTATCTTCTTCCCCCTTAATAAATCTTTCGTATGGCAGGATTAACCTAAACGGAAGGCAGAAGGGATGCGTCATCGGTTGGCCAATTTTAGTGACATCATCGGTATGGTGCTTAGTGACGTCATCTCTGTGGAGCTTGTTTCCTCCTACGTAGTAGCCCCGCCCTTGATCTATAAGGATGCATGACTCCTCATGGATGTTGGCTGTCATTAGTACCAGGCTCTCTCTGTATCCTATACTTTCCCTATGCTTAAATACCTGATGAAGCCTAATTTATAAATGAAGTAGAGGAAGAGATTGGTAGCTATAATTAATAAAGTAGAACAACTAGAACAACCTACTGCAAGTAGTAAAAGTTATATACACGTAACTCTTTCCAACAAGTCAAGATGAATATTGTTTCTCAATGATGGCTGACCATGGGTAGCTGAAACCAGGTAAAGCAAAGTCAATGCATAAGTCACTTGTTGAGTGACCACATCTCTGTGCCTTGAATGCACCCTCGAGACTCACTACAGATGCGATCTATTCTATTAGTGAAGCTTGGTTATCCCGTCTCCTAAATACTTCTCTAAGAGAGTTCTATCCTTTTGGTTCTGCGAGCTGACACACCAAGAACACCAATGGAGGAAGCCAAGGTTGACATTGTCGCGATGGCCCCCTAGCACTTGGCTGATGGCCGACGACGACATCAGGAAAACAGTGACAGCTGCTTTTCATTTACAGTTAAGTCAAATGCTTATCAGGTATCCACCCTGTGCCAGGCACTGCTCCAGATCCTGAAATACAGCCAGGAACCAAATATTCTGAGCCTCTGACCTCACCCAGCTTCTATTCTAAGACGGGCTAGGTAGACGGTAAAAATCAATTCCCTAATATTTACACCACACCTCTGTGGATTATTGTCATCATCACCCTCATCACCATCATCATCATCACCATCCTCACCACCACTTTCCTAAGATTAACCAATGGGCCTGAGGATCACGGCATCTGTTAGACCTGGAGCTTGAATGTGCTTGCATCTCCGGTCAGAGTTTTCATTTTTATTTACCTCAACATGGAGACTTGCCACTACTCAGTAGAAAGGAATTGCTTTCATGAAACCCAACCCCAGGTTCAATAAATATATACCACTGGGGGGGGAAAATATAATATATAATACTGACTTTGACACCTTTCTACTACTACACCTGGAAGACCAACACTTGAGGTCAAAGGTCAGGAGGAGGAATGCTCAGTTTGGCCAAGACAGATGTATTCTCTGGCCCCTGGAGGGGCAGGTAATCCCATCCAGGAGAAGGTCTGTTTTTTGGGGAGGTGGGTGTTGAGTTAGAAAGGGCATTAGCCAGAAGGAAGCCAGCTAACCGCCAAAGCAAGGGAAATCAGAGGGCTGAAAAATTCCGAACATTTTAATTACATAACTTTTTAAAAAACAAAGTGCATAAAATTGCTCTAAAAAGAGAGACATCAAACAGTTCTGGTTTTAATCTGTTCCCTTTGCAGCGCAGCTCTTGATCCGAGCCCGGGAAAGAGCTGATGTAATTAAAAGGCACGGGTTACATTACAATCCAGTGATTAAAGTTTTTCTAATGCATTCGGTATGATTAATGACTCACTGTGGGATTAATACAAGGCTCGGCCTTCAAAATATGAACCTTAATACAGCAAACATAATTTGTTTTAAATACGACAAGTTGACTCAACGAAGAGAATGTACTTGGCTTAGAAGCAACAGCAATCTGTTCAAATATCGAGAATCCTTTATTTTGAAACTAAGTCACCCGAACCTCCCCCCACAACTCCAACCCCCCCCCCAAGAATCCTGATTTGGAAGATTTGTTGAGTATCTTAAAATTGGTTTCTGATTATGCAATTTGTCTATTAGCTACTTAAATATACACCACCCTTCTGGGTTTCTCAGTAAAGACTTGGGGACATCTGAGACACCGACAATGAAAGCAAGCACGTTGTAGGAAAAAAGTCAAATGTGGATTTATGGTATTTTAGGACCCAGATCTGTTTACCGAGCATGCACAGACAAGGTATGTGCAAAGAGGCATGGGTAATACTTTGGAGACCTCTGTCTGGCAGGGGGCCAGCCACGAAGATCAACACAACCCATGGGGGATAGTTATCTTCAGATCCCATTACAGCCCAAGTTTAAACATGTTACAGCTGCTAAAACTGGAAACGGCTCTCTTCATGTAGACTTACTAAAATAATATACGGTTGCCAAATACCTGCTTCCCACCATAATATTACAGTGCGTGTTTATATAATGAAAAGCATAACTGTGCAGAAGAGAGAAAAAAAAGCAGTCGTGTTCATACTTGAATCTATTCTGCCTCATCTCTAAAGTCTCTGACTGCCTCCCCCCTACCCCCAACACACAGCAATTCCCCTCTCTCCTGCATTGTTCAGCATGGGATTTGATCCCCTTTTCAATATTAGAAAGGAAGGGATTTTTTTTTTCCTCCCCCAACCAGGAGCAAAATGCATTGAATATTTTGATCTGGAAAAAATATTTTAAATTGATTTTAATGAAAACACATTTTATTGTTGGGACAGATAGGTTTGTTGTGCTTTTGTTTTGTTGCCATGGGAACCAAGGAGCTCAGAAGCCCTGGTATTCCAACGTTTGCCATTTGTGGTACCTCCCTCTCCCCCCACCCCCCTCTTGTCTAATGGAGATGGTGACATCACGAAAGACTCTCTTTCTTGAGAATGGCGGTACAGAGTGTGAGGAGGAGAAGGAGGAGGAAGAGGAGGAAGGAAGGAAGGGAGGGAGGGAGGGAAGAAGGAAAGAAGGAAGGAAGGAAGGAAGGAAGGAAGGAAGGAAGGAAGGAAGGAAGGAAGGAAGGGAGGCAGAGAACAGGTTGGGGAGTCACCCAGGGAGCCCAGGAAGACCCTCACTCTGGGCTCTGACAGTCTTGTGCTAACTCAGCTCTCTAGTGTACACCAAAGGAGAATTTGATTTTATCTTAGAATTTTGTAAGTTCATGAGGCTGGGCAGTATTTTCCTCCTCTTCCTCCCCTCTCCACCCCCACCCCATCATCCTTTCTCATTTTGACTCAACTTAGCAGTCTGCAAGCTTCCAGCAGTACAAAATATATCTTCACTTTGCTGGTCAGAGCCTGAAGCCAGAAGGCAGGAAATCAGGAATTAAATGTTTCTTATATCTGGGAAGAAGCATGACTAAGGGTAAAACTCAGTCCAAACACAGGCTCCGTTCAAGGCTTCCAGAGGGGTGCGTGTGTGTGTGTGTGTGTGTGTGTGTGTGTGTGTACTGAATGCGTGGTTTTTTTCCCCTACTTCTAAATCATTGAAATATAATTAGAGTTGCTCAAAAGGAGACAGAAAAAGGTCCCCAAAATAAAACAAGAAAGGCAGCAGTCAAACAGAAAAATAATTGAAATAGGAACAGGAAATAGGAGCTCTGAGGAACAGGGTCCATTCCCACACAGTACAGAAACAAACCCTGCTTCGTACAGTGACTTCCGCTTGTTGTGACTGAGTGGTTTTTTTTTTTTTTTTGGTAAGTTCTTCTGTCATGGTGCAGCACAATTCCCCCACAGGATGTGATCTTTATCATCTGATTATTAGAAGTTTTCTCTACAGCACCAGAGGACAAAAGCCACGATAGGTTTCTGAACGCATTTTTTTTTTTTTAATGTTCCACGCACACATGTAATCATTAAAAACAGATTAGTTTCTCTTGAGATCAGCATTGCCCAATACAGGAAGCCGTGTAGGCCTGTATCCTATAAAAGGATGTAGTGTAATGCAACATGCCTGTGCCTCTCAGAGGACTGTTTCTCAAATATTTGTAGGACAGCAGAGATTTAATCAGCTTCGAAACGGTACAGAGAAAAAGCAAACATGTACTCGCCCCCTCCCCTGCCCTACCCCCCCCCCCCCCCGGTGAAAAATATCTATTACACAGAAGAAATATTTTCATTGTGCTGCAACTCAAAGGATAGACGCTGAGTCTTGGGTGGGGAGAAGCAGGGAGAAAGAGAAGAATACACTCATTAGTAAATCTGCACAGACCCCCTCCTTCCATCTGCATTGAGGTTAGGGATTGAAAGCTGGGGAGATAAATGAGTCTTTCTTCTTGTCCAGATTTCCTATTTCAGATTAGCAAACTGCTTATTTATGATGCCCTTAATAGATGTGAACCAGGTAAGCCATCACGTATTAAGGCGGGGGGGGGGGGGGAATAACAGCTTTTCCTAGGCCTAAGATTTGGAGCAGCAGCATGAGATTTTATTTTTCCCCGGGAATAATACAAGAATAACATTTTCCACCTCAAAGCAGAAACAGTAGGGGAGCCTTTTGCTATCACAGAGATCCTTATTAAATTCAGTCACTGTGAAAAGACAGAGTCCCACCCCCTTCCTTGTTCTTCTTCGTTTAAAAGGAAAAAAAAAAATAAGGGAGACTTAAAAATCAACCCAAGTTAAAATGAACAAATCAATGGCATTATAACCTTGATTTATTAATGTCTGAGCCGGTAAATTATCATTATACAAGAAATTGCCGGCTGGAAAATACTGTGGCTTCGCTAAATCAAGTTGAATAACGGTGCCCAGCACACTAGGTTTTTAGATGTGCCTTGTCTGATATTATAAAATATTCAATATATTTCTCTACAGCAGAAGTCAGGGGTCAGCAAATCTATTACTGTAATGTAAGGAATCTGGCCACTCGCCAACTATCTCTCCCTTTTATTATTGTTATT
Source organism: Grammomys surdaster (assembly GCF_004785775.1). Lineage (NCBI taxonomy): Eukaryota > Metazoa > Chordata > Mammalia > Rodentia > Muridae > Grammomys > Grammomys surdaster. The sequence goes on along the minus strand of NW_021604786.1, from coordinate 5,376,080 downwards.
ATTATTTTTTTTTAAGCACTGAGGCAGATAATTTTATATTTACCAAGTTTGCAATCCTCTGGGGCCTTGCCTCTCTTTCTCAAGACAGAGAGCAGTAGGCTGGCGTCAGGGAAGTAGATCTCCAAGGCCTTGTCATTTACACTTTACACAAAAGAAGAAAAGGTCCTCATATTTATTAAGTGACACGCCCTCCCCTGTCAGCAGAGGGGAAAAAAAACCAAAAACAAACAACAACAAAAACCCAATGCCTGCTCTGTCTCATCCTAATGAGTAGCCTGGTGTCTCCTGAATTGGCGCATATTTGTACAGAAGGACTGAACTTTTGGGCCAAAACATTTAGCAAATGGTTCTTAAGAGGAGAAATAAATGATGGTCCACCTATTTATAGAGCGCTCTAAGAAGGATATTATAATAATGTCCGGAACTGATTCAATTTTGAGAATTAAGGAAGGGAGGAGGGAGTCTTTAGGGTGTGTCTGGATCTCAAACCTACCCCAGTTGGCTCAGAGGCATGCTCACAGTATTAAACCATTTTTTTTTTTAAATTCAAGAGTAAATGATTTGCTATAAATGTTGGAACAGAACAGGTAAGGGGCAGAGATAATAAAACTGGTGTGTATGGTACGTTAAAGACATTACCGCCACTCTTGCGTTAGCAGGGTTTCTTTGAGGCAGGAGCAAAGAAACGACATGTTTGTTCCACTGGGGCTTTGGACCCATTCTGACCCCAAATGGCCTCATTACATCTCTGAGTTGATTCCAGACTTGATAAATTCTAAGCCTTGGCCAGACATTTCCCTTCTGTGGCAGAAATTGGAAATATAACTTCACTGTGAAGTATGGGAAGTAATCTTTCATCAAATATGGACCGGGAGAATTGCCTTTTTTGATTTGGGAAGAGAGAGAGAGGGTACACACTCCCTAAGGCACAAATGAACACAGAAGACCTGACCACACAGGCTACCCACCTTCTCAGGTATGAGACCGCACCTTTGAAAAGGCCAAAACAGCAATTTAGGCACCAGAGAAACAAACTAGAAGCTAGATGTATACACATTCGCTGTATGACCTTGTGGAGAACAGAGACTGTCCCTTCAACGGGACAACAAGCTTGAAGAATGATCGAGTCCTGACCAAGATTTTCATATTATGGTGTTAATTTTGGTAAGAAAGAAAAAAAACTTCATGTATGTGTGTGTGTGTGGGGGGGGGCTAGGAGTGAAACAGCAGAAACCTTTGACCTAGGGGAGACCAGCAAGCATCAGAAAAGGCACAAACTGAGGATCAAAAGAGTGGACTGAGGTACCATGTTGTGGCTGATTTAGTCCCTGGTAGAACTTAACTGAGTGGGGACATGAAGGTTGGGAATCTCAGGTACTCTGTGAGAGTACCTGAGGGAGACTGCTAAGACACCGTCAATGATATACAGTCTATTATCTTCTCGAACAAAACATTAGCATTTGTCAGAAAGGGTCTTTTTCCTGAGAAAGACCAGAATGAGAGGGCTTGCTGGAACCTGTTGGGACCCTCTAGTCTCTCCTGGAACAGTGAGAGAACTTTGTCTTGTTGGGCATGTTATTTATGATACCCCACCTCCATCCCCCATCCCCGGCACCGTCTTAGAGTGCCTGTGAGCCAGAGTGAACAGAAGGTAAAAGGTTGTGTCATTCAGAGACCCAGCAAGAGGATGGCTTGGCGCCTATCAAGGTGAGCCAGTGTGAAAGAAGTAGGTAAAGATGGCGGGTCCTCTGAAGTGGGGTTATAAGGACTTGGGACAGGCAGAGGCAGGTTGGAAAGACAGAGAGATTAGTTATCCTATGTATCTGTGGAACCCAGGACCTAGTCCGTACCAGTAAGTGCTGTACCACCAAGTTATGCCCAGGCACAGGTTATCATTATATATTGCTTAGGCATTATAATAGCAACAATAGCCATCATATTAAGTTCCTATTGAGTCCCAGATTTTGAATTCAACACAGGTCGGCTAGGCAGAACTTCCTGCCTCAGCGTCTAGGTGGCCATCTTCAAAGACTGAGACATAATCTCCTGAGGAGATATCCTAATTGATTGCACCTGCCCAAGTAAAGAAAGTTCTAGGCTTCTATGAGATTGTCTGAGAGATCAGGGCGAGCCTTCTCTCCTCAGGGGCAACAGGGAATCCACAGGGCCATCCAACAAAGGGTCAACGGCTCACATCAGAGGCAACCTCACAGCCTGAGGGTAAGATACCTTCCTTCTCTGACATATGGCCATAACAGGCATGCCAGGATGCTCCATTATGGGTTGATCTTGTTTATGAGGCCCAGTCTGCTATAAACAGTAAGAGAGACTGAAGAATGGCTTCTCCATGAAAATTTTCCCTCCATGACTTAACATTAGTTGGGGGGGGGGTGTGTGTGGAGGGAGGCATAGGTTCATTCCTGTGGTCGTCTCTCTAATGGAGCTCTTCTCAGCTCAGCTTTGCAATGTTTCTTTGCTACTTCTGAGGATCTCTCTGTCTAGACTGATGTCATGTCCATGCCTGTCAAATGAAGACCACGCTGAAGAAACCTAGAACGGGCTTCAAGTGGTTGACTCGATGCCCTAAAGATTATAATACAAGCTCGTGACAGAAGATGAACCAACTATGAAGAGCTCCCAACCCTCCACAGTGCCAGAAAACAGAAAAGATGGCAGTAATGGTTCTTCTTGATGACTAGCTCTGACTGGAGTGGCATGGATCCATTTCAAGGGCAGTGGACACCATTTCATGAGACTATAAGCATCACTGGATTCTTAACGTCATATGTACCTCACAAGTGATGGGAGGCAGAGTCCATTTGGCTATCACACTAACTCTCAATGAGAGCTATCACACTAAGTCTCAGTCACACTAGAAGCCACCACCTGCGCCAGGGCTTCTGAAACCTTCATCCGTTTCTCCAGCACTCGTGACTTTGGACAAACTTAGTAACAACGTGTACCAAAACACAACGTTCCAAGAGATTTTTTCAGTGGCCAAGCTAAAGATATATTTTAACAGTAAACAATTCCATTCTTTTTGTCATCTGAGCCTTTTCCCTCAGCCCCAACCTTCTCCCCCATCCCAACACTCCCCAGCTTTCTCTCTTGGAAACATGCTTTCTGAATTTTCAATAGATCCTTTGTGAAGGCATGTGTTTGTTCCTCTCAAAATTGAAAAGATGTTTGTACAGTGGCGAGCTTGAGAATACAGATCCTTAATCTTAATGATAAAACCCGGAGGAGAGAGAAATCATAAGCCTCTTGTTTATTAAAAAGAAAAAAAAAAGAGGAAAGGGACTAAGGCACATAATCTACTCTCAGATTTAAATTCATGCTTGAAGAGAGCTCTCAGGAAAGTTTGGGTGGAGCCATAGAGTATCTCAAGCTTTACTATTTTAAGTCCAGACGGCCGGGAGCTAGAGGCGTAAAAGAGACAACAAATGGACAGAAGGAGACAAAAGACTTGGGTATAGAGAAAGTGCTGTTTGGCGAGCTTTTCCTAGAGGAGGAGGGCAGAGAAAGAACTCGCCATGGCTTCCTGCACAGCAGACAGACGAGCTTGAAGAGTGTGTGCCTCAGGCTGTTTCTACACGCAACAGTGTAAACTTCCAACGCCTATTCATTACAGCTCAAACCCAGAGGCAAATTTAAGAATTTTTAAATAGAGATTTTTCAGATACTGTTGCTTATGCTTACCAATAATAATGATATTAATAATAACTTTTTTTTTAACTATGAGATCTGGCTAGAGTCTTGTTTGAGTTTCTTGAAATATCCAGGCATTGGGAAGTTCCCAGAACATTTTAGGCCTTCTTAGGAATCTAAAGATGCTCTTGGGATGAAATTACCTGACTGGCCTGTGTGGAGAAATTCTTTACGGATGATAAAAGGTCACTCCAGAAAGGGAGGTGGACACTGACCAGTTTCTGGTCTGTCCAGGGAGCAAGCCTGGGGGGTTGGGGGGGGGGATATAGGCAGGCCAAGAGCAGCTATTGCTAACACAGCAGCGAGTTGAGTTTGGCTCTTCCGGCTACTGTGTGTCAGTAAGAGCCAGCTGGATCTCTAGTATTGAAGAGACAAGGAGAGCTTGCTTGGTGGCAGTGTTGTAAAAGGAGGAAAAGAAGGAGTCTGCCCACATGGATTCCCATGTGGCAAGATGGTGGCCAGGAGGCAGATACAAGTCCTCTGACTGGCAACTCCACTCTGGGTGAGGAACGGAATAATCTACCTGTTGGATCAAATCTCTGGTCAGTGCAAGGACAAAGCATCATTACCTGCCTCTGAGTCACAGGCTTAGGAAACCAGGTCTTGAAAATCATAATCTCACTCTCCACTCCTTCACAGGCATGTTCTAAAAGGGACTGCCTTTTCTATAATATTTAAATTCATTTTATCATCATGGCCACTGTGCAGAGTTGGGAGTGATGGGACATTTCGAGGGAGGTGATGTCACACGGTCCTTCTCCTAAAAACAGTTTAGTTCTCCGTTTGAAGATAGACTCAAGTCCTAACCCTACCTCTTAAAGATCAAGTTCAAGTTCTAGATTCCCTCAGGAAGATGCTTCACCGTGGGTGGAAACCTCTGAGTCTCTGCTGCATCTTTGTCTTTCTATCTGTTACACATCTGATTTCTAAAGCCTTAACTAAGTGTCTTCCCTGGCCTGTGAGTCAGACCTCTTGCTGCGTTAGATAAACCTGGAGTTTCTGCAACTTTAATGAACCATCAGAGGCTGCTATCCAGTGAGGGATCAGAAGCTGGGCCTGGGTTTCAGGAAACCCGTGCTTCCTTCCTCAGCAATCTCTGCTCCTGATGCACGAATCTGTCAAAGCCACCGGAGTCTGTGACCACAGTGAGAAACAACACATACCCAAACGACCAGAGGAAAGGGCCACTCCTCTAATCACCCAATGTGTTCCCTTCTGCCACTTTGGTAAAATATACTAAAAATGAGTTATTAAGGAAAAGAGAAGTTCCAAAGACGTGCGCAATGCAAGCCCTGATTTTTTTTCTTTTTCTTTCTTTTTTTTTTATTACGCTCAGTGAAAATAAAATTACTCTGCTCCGATCCAAAGTGAGTTCACAAAGCTTGCCTGTAGCTAGCTGTCCTGGTTCACCAAGCTTTTTTTTATGGGGTGATAACAAATAGTTCACGGGGGTGGGGGGTGGGGTCACACACTAGGGCAGCTTAGGAGGGACTTATGGAATATATATACATATATTTTTCCCCCGCCTGGGGTCCTGTCTGTGACTTTCTCAACTGTGTGTTTATTAGCTTGAAGGATGTCAAGGATTCCTAGACTCGTATCCTAGACATGAATGGAATGGGAACTCACCTTGACTTCCTTTCCCTTGGCTTTTTGCCCAGTTATGAGTAGCTGAGGTATTTTAGAACCTGAAAGATTTGGGGGTCCGATTTTGAGCACAGTACTTTTCTTACTCAGAGCACAAAGCCTTCCCCTTCTTGCCCACCACCTTCTGCAGAGCACTGCAGGTCCAGTGGGCTGTCTTTCAGTTTCTGGCCCCTGCCTCTGGGTTGGGTGTGGCTCACCCTAAGCCACTCTGCAGTAAGCAGTTTGAGCCACTTGGAGTAACTTTCCTTGACCAAGGAACTCTTCCGGAAAAAGCAGAAGGTTAGAATTTGCAATGGGACATTATGCATGCAAGAAGATTAAGTGTAAATGCTCATTTCCCTCACAAACAAATACATTTGCTTCGGATTTTGATTTCCTAAATACTCAGAAAAGCACACCACAAAGTGCCTTAGCCTCGACGCTCCTCTTGAAAATCCCTAATAACAACTTCATGTGTTCCACACAAACAGAGCATGTAATTTATTCAAGAAAATTAAAACCAGTAATCTAGTATTTTGTGTAAAGATCCCCCTTCTTGTGCTTCAAAAACATTTAAAAAAAAAACCCAAAATTTGCATATGAAAACAAAGCCTTTAAAATGAATTACTAGTCCAGCAAAAAAAAAAAAATAAAAATAAAATAAAAATCAAGCTATAAAAAAAAAAAGTCCACAGAAGTAGCCATTTTGTTTTTGTTCCTTACCCGATTAAAAAAAAAAAAAAAAGCAATTTAAGGCATCTTCTTCAGGGTTGGACAAGAAAGAAAATGTGGTCCTCAGAAGAGCCCTTTGCCCGGGAGAACACAGACATTTCCTGGCGTCCTCATCAACAGTAACTTAATCTATAAATCTCAGCAAGAAATGTTGAAAGCAGCCCTATTTCATAAGCTTTGCTGAATTTGAGACATCTACATAGCAACAGCCTCGCACTGGGAAAACACGAAGCCTTTTTATATTGGTAATCATCTGTAACATGAACAATTAAATACAGTACTAATGGCCTATGGCCAAGAGCCTGGCACTAATATTAAACACTGACAGAGATGAATCGGTTTAGAAGCAAAACCAGGCTGACAAAGACATTTTTATGAAGTGCTTGGACCTATTTTATTTAAACCAATCAGAGACAGGTTTGGACTCGAGTAGGGCCCTCAGTGACAGCGAGGCATTCACAACCACTGTACGGCCTCTGCTCTGCCTTAAATAAAAACACCCATTGATTCATTTCCACGGCTCCGACTTTTATTATTGCAGTCATTAATAAACCCAAAGTGCCCGACTAATAATATACAAGTAACATTTAATGAGGAACTGGCGATGGTTTTTTTCCCCCCTTTCTTGTAGTAAAAACAAAAACATTTACTGGAACCATGAACCGCACTGCATAAAAAATACATCAGCAGTTGATAATGGGATGTAGATCCCTAACAAAAGCGGGAGGGAGGGAAGTGGAAAAACAGTACTCCCTATATGACTACGGAAAGACTATTCTTTCTACGGGGAAGTAGCTTGGGGAGATGCCTCAGCAAGTATCAGGACCTGAGTTCGAAACCCAGCACCCATGTAAAACCTAAAATAGTAGCAGCACGCTACTCATCTTAATACTGTGGGTCAGAGACAGTCAGATCGTTGGAGTGGGCTGGATAGCCAGCTGAGCCAGATGGATGCAAAGAGCCTACCTCAAAGAATAATGTAGGGGCCAGTGAGATAGCTCAGCAGGTAAGACCACAGGTTGCTATCAACCCTGGTGATCTGAGTTCAACCCCAGAAATTGTCCTCTGAGCTCCATACACATGTGTTGTATTTGCACAAGAGTGTATGCATGCAGACATACATGCACTCATGTATGTGCATGTAACACGCATGCACGCACACACAAATAAGAAACGAGAAGACGTTGCAGCTTCAGGAGGAAGGGTTTCAGTAGTTCTGACTCATCTCTGGATTTTCTTTAGAAAAATCACCACAAAGTTCTGAGCTCCCCCCAACCCCCTTCCCAAGCTTCTTGAAAACGGTGCCTGTTCACCAGAGCAGCCAGCCATTTTCTGTATGGAATGAATGAACTTGATGGTATGGCTTTGGCAAGAGGCCAGTCTCTTCTTTGGTTAAAGTTCCTGAACTGATCAGAGTGTCCTCTGATCTCTGGGAGAACCGGTGAAAGAGCAGGCATTCAAAGAACTGTGGCCCCACCTCTTATCCACACTATGGCCTTTGGGATTATTGGTGATTCCTTAACTGAGATTGTCCAACATGACATTGTCGTAGTTTGCTTCCTATTGCAGTGGTTAAAAAGTCCTGATTAAAAGCAACCAGAGGAGAAAAAGGGTCTATTTGTCTTGCAAATTTTGATCATAGTCTAACATCCAGGGAAGCCAAGGTAGGGAACTCAAGGAAGGAACTCGGATGCAGGAACTGAAGAAGAGGAGTGGAGGAGTGCAGCTTACTGTACAGTTTGCTCCTTACGTCTTTCTTTCTTTTTTTTTTTTTTTAAATACAGCCTGGGGCTTCTTCCTCAGAGGTGGGCAAGCCCTTATGGCCTGGGTCCTCCACCTCAGTCATTAATAAAGAAAATGCCCTACAGATCTGCCCACGGACAGTCTACTGAGGGTAATTCTTCAAAAAGAGATCCGTTTTCCCCCAGATACCTAACCCGTGTTAAGTTGCCAAAAAAAAAAAAAAAAAAATCAGCCAATACAATCACGATTCATTTAAAAGAGAGTGATATGAGTGTATGCATAGTCTACATCAAAAAAATAAAAAAAAACATGACCTTCCAATTTTGGTAGCTAATGATTATTAATTACTAATTGTTCATAGCATTCTGATCAGAAGGCTGAAGCAGTCTAGATAGCAAAACTTGGCTACTGAAGAAAGGCTAAGGGCTTGTTATCAGTGCAGAACTACCCCGGGCTTCAGACTCTGCACATACCTGCTGGTGTGACCAGACGCAGTGTCACTGGACAAGAGCAGAGCTCCAGTTTCGTTCAGCTGTCCCAGAAGCCCATGAGCACACAGAGTCAATCGTGACCAGCCCTCCAGAACACCTCCCTGAAGTCAAACAGTAGTGCTGCTGTACTGTTTGAATGGTTCTCTCAAACCCCCAACTCTTCCGGGGGCACTCCTGCAACTTGGGGGTGGAACCCGAAGGACCACTTTCTCATCTCAAGCCAGCAAATCTGCATAGATCAACTTAAGTGTTCCTCAGTGCTTCATGCCAGCACTTGAAGCCATCCCCTTCTGCTCAAGACATCCCCTATTGCTCAAGACGTGACCTAAAGGGACATTCTCCCTGCTGACAATTTAACATGGCTTTCAGTCTGCTATTCAAACGCTGACCAAAGAAGTTCCAGAACTGGAAGAGTGTATTATACCTCTAGGGGGGAAAAATGTAATCCAATGGGAGACCAAAATTTTACAGAATGTCTAGTCTGATCCAACAAATTCAGAAAATGAAAAGAAAAACTTAAAGCCTTTCATAATGGGTTGTGGTTGCCAGGGCTTTCCAAATGGACAGTTTTACATCACTTGGGAATCTACGACTCCTTAGAAAAGGAACATCATTCAGTGAGGTACATGAAAAGTATCTGGACATTCCAGTCAGGACGGTGTCACTGACAAGACCTCTTGAGGAAAACACACCCAGGGGCTGAAGACACAGCGCAGCATTTAAGAACGCCAGTTGTTCTTCCAGAAGTTGTTCAGTTCCCAGCACTCACGTGGTAACTTTTAACTATCCATAAGTCCTGTTCTAGGAGATCCAGCTCCATCTTCTGGTCTGTATAGGCTCCTCCACGCATATAAGAGGCTAAATATCCATGCACCTCATTAAAGAAAAATGAAACAACACACACACACATACACACACACACACACCCTCTATTCAATCCTTCTCTCTAACCCAGTCCTTACCTGCTCTTGATCATGTGATGCTTTGTAGAATGTACTTAATGACTGTGCCCATGTGGTCAAGGAAGTGGGCTAGCTGCAGCTATGTGACTCCTTTTGCCAGTTTTATTTGTCACTGGGTCCCCTTAAGATTAATGGTTCGGGTGCTGAGAACTTTTGAAGAGGAGAGAGTATGTTTGTATGTCTCTCGTGCCAGGATTTGATTAGAGGCTCCTAAGCCAAAGATAAGTACGTTGTGGTAGCCTCCAGCACTGTGGGCAGAGTCCTCACCCGGGACACACTGTATTGGGGATCAGCTGCCCAGTACAGTGGGTAAGAAGAATGCATGAGCTTTGATGTTAAGTACTGAGAGAAATCACAGTTACATATATATAAAACAGTGCTGCCAAGAGCGGTAATTTGAACATCTATTCCTGGTGTTTAAGAATCTTTCCGGATTACAATAGGGCCAGGGCAATACTCTTGGGAATCCTCCATGGGAATTTTTCATGAGGTACTAAACCCAACTCAATTTACTTCAATTATTCTAAAAGAAACACTCTAACTTTTGTTAACTGGCCACGTAGTTAAAAAAAAAAAAACGAGATCCCGATGAACATGCCCTTGAATTTCAAGGGAACATAAGGAACACCTACTGTGTCAAGAAGAGTTATAAACGATGCTGGATGTGACCCACAGTGGGTGTCGTGAATGGAGGTCAAAGCTGGATCATCAATGGACTATGAGAAAAGTAATTGGTGAATTGAATATTAGCGTTTTAACTTCTTTTTTTTTATCAGCGTGCTAACTAACCAGCATGCTCCACTAACTAGGTGTATCTTGATTTCAGTGTGTGCATAAACACTGTTAAAACATGTGCATGCATGCACACACACACACACACATGCAAAAGCATGCACACATACACACACAATTTTTCTCTGTCTCGCTCTCTCTCTCTCTGTCTCTTTCTCTGTCTCTGTCTCTGTGTCTCTGTCTCTCTCTCTGTCTCTCTCTCTGTGTGTCTCTCTCTCTCTCTCTCTCTCTCTCTCTCTCTCCTCTTTCTATTTGAACTCTCCAGCCCTGGATTTGAAGGATTTGAAGCCACCATACTTTACGAGTCAGATACACTTTTTCTCACACTTACGTTCTTTGGTCAGGGTACTTTATCACAGCAACGAGAACAGAAACTAAGTGCAGTAGAGGATGAATTCTGAACCAGCCTCTGGATGATTTCACACCAATGATGTACGTGTGCACATGTATTCTTGACACACACACACAGGCATGTACACACACCATTACCAACCCCCTCTCCACATCCCTAGGGCAATACCGGCTGTAAAGAAGCTGGTATAACCTAAACATTATGTATGGACTCAAAGCACACACCACTCATGAATTTGTTGCCATTTCTCAGCATCGTAGGCACACAGTATAAGCACACAGTCAGTCAGTGTAGGCACACAGTCAGTGTAGGCACATGATCCTTAACGCAATGTTGGGGGAGGTGCCCAGGAAGTGGGCAGATGGGACAGGTGGGACGAGACATGACTCCTGTCCACAGAGCCTCCACCAGAGGCTCTGATATATTCTTTCTTGGTTATATCATCAGTACTTTCCTGAAGCAGGTGGAGCTTATTAGAAAATCAAGCCATGCAGAATTTAGCTGGTGATTTCCTTGATTGAAAGAAAGCATATCTATAGGAGAAGAAATCCTCACAAGGTATGGAAAAGAATAACACACAGACGTAGTCCGAGGCAGTGCTGTTGGGTGGAGGAATGCCTGGTTTCCAGGGCTCGGTCACACATTAATCTCATGACAACATTTCCCATCTTTGTTTTCCAGAAGCCCAAAGAGCTCATAGTAAATGAGACTCCTGAGAACATCCCTCGGAATCCACACTTGTTGGGGGAAGGGCATTGCCTGACAGGTGGCCACAAGACAAAACCTAAGTAAAGGCACAACTAATTTTAGTCTGGGTAACCAGAGAGCATGCTACGTGAAGGAGAATACTGTGTGTGTGTGTGTCTGGGCGCCAGGGGTGTGTGTGGGGGTGGAAGTTGGAGGATGGGTGGGAATGGCGGGGGGGAAGAGGGTGAGGGAATGAGTGGGGGTATTTTGTCTTCCCAATGATCCTTTAGATTTTCCCTAACTTGTCTTTATCCAGCATCGTCTTTCGATTAAACATAGTTTTTTTTTTGTTGTTGTTGTTGTTTTGGTTTTTCGAGACAGAGTTTCTGTGTGTGGCCCTGGCTGTCCTGGAACTCACTCTGTAGACCAGGCTGGCCTCAAACTCAGAAATCTGCCTGCTTCTGCCTCCCAAATGCTGGGATTAAAGGTGTGTGCCACCACTGGCAGGCATAAACAGTTTTAATTAAGCAAGGATTTTTGCAGGAGATAGCTTCTTACCTTTCGTAGTGTCTGCGAGTACAGGTGGCCGCACTGGTGCTCCCAGGATTACCACCTAACTCATCATAAATATGTTTCCACTGACGGCGGGCTGTTATCTGAAAAGACGGCAACGAGAGATTCAATCTAGCATCGTGATCGAGCTGCAGCGCCAGGGTCATTCATTCTATGCAACATTCAGAAGAGAACAGACTGCTCTGGACGCCCGGAAACAGAGGCTCCATCCAGGGAGTTTAAGGGAGGAGGTAATGGCTTTAACACAAGACCTAACACAAGATCTCTCACTTCACAATAAAACATGGCTTCTGACTTCTGATGCTGTCTACTCTTGGCTAACTTCATCTAAGGTACCACCTCCTCAGCTGTTCATACAGATATTTGTCCCCCCCTCCAACCCGAGGCCCCAAACACACATCCCACTCCTTCTATGTTATGTGATAAAGTACAAAATGAAGTCTCATTTCCACTGAACTGTATGTTTGTTCTCTGGCTTAAAAAGCCTCACAGTCAACACTGGCTACCTGACGCAGGAGGAGATGAGTGGCCAGCCACACTACTTAAAGGAAATATTTTTTTTCCCTCAAACGTGTTTATGCATCTTCTGATCCTTTGAGCCATACAGTGTGTTTCCTGCTTTAAAACAAAGCAAGACACTAATAAACTGATTATATATAGATTAAGGAAAGTGATAAATGGTAGAAGAATTTACAGCCATCCTGACATTTCTATCATCTCTTAAACAAAGCCTGAGTTAGCGGTGTGTCTATCAAATCTGTTTGTTTCTACTCACATACAGCAGTGAAATGGGATAGGAATCGAATCCCATGGAAACACACATATCCCCAAGGTGAAATGCTCACCGTGTACATCATTGAGTTGGATGTGTAACATCCAAACAACAAGCAATATCCTGCTCTGTACAGCCAACGAGGTCTCTTTATATTTATTCATAAATTTTACTGTTGCATATAGATCAGGATTTTGCAAAATGACAGATGCTAAGATCTGGTCCATGGATTATTTGAGGCATCGGGTGTGTGTGTGTGTGTGTGTGTGTGTGTGTGTGTGAAATCACATAGCTCACCTACCACACCTGAGCGTGTCAGAGGAAAGGACAAGTTCTGACCTTTGTATACACATTTCTAAACAGTTTAGGGAGGATGCTATCTATGCTGTTACAGGATGTGTAGGGGACAGGGTGTTGTCAAGGTGCCAGGGGTGTTCAAGACAATTAGGGTAGCTGGCTTCATTAAGATACCACAACACTCACTGTCAGCGGAGTTCAGAGGGCGCATATGCCCCATAGAGGAAAACTTCAGTTTACAACCTAGGCTGGGTTATCAATTCTGATCTAAGGAAGAGGAGATGGTGGCAAGAGGTCAACTTTGTCATTTTTAGTAAAAGAAATCCTCTTTGTCCTTAAGCCCTGCTGAAGGCCCAAGGAAGATCTCCATGCAATATGGAGTCTCATACTGTTCAGTTTGTCATGAAGTCATCTTTTATACAGGGCCGCCTGTTGCACACACCAGGGACAACAACATACAATCCTAATGTACATTAAGACTCAAACTCATGACACTACAAATACAGCAATTATCTTGAGTGTACGTGTAGTCTTCATCCAGTTTGTTCATGATACTAACTTGGGTCCATCTATTAACAGGGCCGTCAATCAAAAAAAATGCGCAATTTCTTTCTTCAAAAAATGATACCAAAGCCCCTTTAGACATCTCTCAGCAAGGTCTTCATTTAGACAAGGGGAGAGCACAAGGTGCATAGTAGGACTACAGCAACAGCCTGTTGCTGTATCCCTGTAATCACTTCAGTTCCCATTCTCGTCATCTGCACGAACAGCACGACCCATGTTGTACTACACAGCTCGTACTTCTGTCTGACTCCTGATCGCTCAGGAGACAGACACGTGTTGGGATCTCAATCACAGGTGAAGGGAACAAGACTCAGGACGGACCCATCACTTGTCTAAGGACACAGAGCACAGTAGGAGTAAACCCATATCCACACAGTTGCCTTCCGGTACCCAGAGCTGAGGGTCTTTGTGATGTTATCAAAACTACCTCTCAATCGGATTGATCTGAAAATACAGGCTATGCTGGGCATGAAGGCCTGAGTCCTCAGCCTTTGGATTTGGGCTGGCAAGTAGAGTGAAAACTGCTTTCTCATTTGTCACTCTCTCACTCTTAAGCTAAAGGATTCTTCTGTGACAACCCTTTGTCTCTCTCACTGGAACAGAGGGGATCTGCTGATCACTACAGAGTCCCTTTTCTTGGGTTGTATCTTCCTGCCACCCCTTCTAGGAACTCATGTAAGATGTTGGAGATTTGGAACAAGGCCATCTACCTACACTTCATCTCTCATTTTAGGACAGAGTTGGGTACTGAGAGTGATGGAGGTGGGAAAGAGGAGGAGGTCAGAGGTCAGATGAGATTGAGACAGATAAGGCTTTCAAGGTTCCTAGCTTAATGGACGTCATGACTCCAGACAACCACAAAGACTGAGCAGACCACACTGAGGCGCAAGAACCAATCTGGATACATGTGACAAGCTCACTCTGAAGACCAGGGAGAATCACTTCTTATCAATCAAAGGGTCTCCAAAACCCATACCACACCCATTAGATCCAGCACACACGTGCATTCTCGGCTTTCAAGCACAGGGCTTTTTCCAAATGACCTTTAGAATTCAGATGAGGTGCACTGAAATGAGTTGTCTACACTGCCATTCCTATGAGAAAACAGGACTAAGGAGTAGAAAGGAGCGTATTCCCTCCGTAGTTTCATTGATGAAACTATACAGTTGCTTCAAAAGTATTTCAGGCAGGTGGTGGTATACAGAGATATAGTTCAGTTGGTAGGACACTTGCTTATAAACATGAAGGCCCAAGTTCCATCTCTAGAACTTTCATGGAAAAAGCCACAGGTAGTGGCTTATGCTTGGAACTCCAACACTGGGGACTTAGAGATGGGTAGCATTCTGGGGGCTCACTGGCCAGTCAGTCTAACCTACTTGGGTGGATACACAGGCCAATGAGAGGCTATGTCTCCAAAACAACATAACAACGAGATCCCTCAGAACACTCAAGGACAAACAGCCAGTCATCTGGTCATGAATGTGGCCATTGCTCTCACCCGGGAGCTCACAGCAGCTCTAGTTCCGGCACAAGACCAGCAGAAGCAGGCAAGATTGGCCAGTGTTCTGTAGACAACTCACTGGACTCAGTGAGTTACAAGACAAAATCCACTACCAGCAGAACAAAGCAAACCAAACCAAAATAAAACACCAAACAGAAGACATGATACAGGGAGAGAGGCATGTTGGGAGGCACTTGTGGGAAGTAGAGAATTGGGGGTGCCTTGCAGGAAGTGGAAGTTAAAGTTGGGGGTGGATACATCGTGACACATCATTTACATGTATGGGTCTGTGGGAGAGTTAATAAATGATATTCTCTTTGAAAATAAGGTACAGGCCACCTGAGGATACACATGCACGTATACGCAACTTCAGGACAGCCACTTTAAAGCCTGGAGCCTTTAATTTCTCTACCTTTTAGGTTACAAGGATGAAATCATGCTGGTATCTGAGGGGTCTAGTGAAGAAGGTGGAACCAGGGGCTTTTGTGGATTTGAGTTTTTCCAGTAGCTTAAGAATGGGAAGTCAACACAAAGTCAAAGGATGCATGTGTTTGAGAGTAGTGTGGCTCAGTCTGTCTGGGAAACAGAGCTTTGTCTGGACACCTTGAGGGCGGGCTGAATTCAAGGAAGATGACTTTTTTATTCCTGGTAGTACTCCAGGAACTGAAGGCGTTCAAAACTACATGACATCATCTTTGGCCTGGACCACTCCGAAGTAAGCCAAACGCTTTGTATGTCCAGAATGCTAGGGATAGAGTTGGAGGATGTCTTCAAAATTGATGTCAGAGCCAGAGTCTGATGTCAGAGCATAATCCGGCGGGAAGCCAAGTGACTTTACCCAGATGAATGCATCATGGTGCTGCCTCATTGGTGAGACTAGAAGGGGCTGGGGAGCACTATGCTCCTGGTACCTACCACCTTCTGTGTTTTGATAAGTTTCTCTTGCGCTACTGCATGGGGCTTTCCATCAGGTGGTCAGAGAAGTAAAATTATCTTAATAAACTATAGCTGATGTGCCTCTCATGCTCCAGGGACTCCCCTGGCAGTTACTGCTTCCCCAGATGCACAGGAAGGACCCTAGCTCAGGAGCAAAGCATTATCCTCTTCTGGATTGGAAAGAAAAGACTGGGTAGAGAAATGTCTAGCTGGAAGTCTACAAAGAATGAGCCAGTACTAGCAGCCAATCAAAAACACTCAAGAGACAGTGTTTTGGGGACTCAGATCTGTTAGATACATTTATGATTTCTAAACCTCAAGGCAGAGAGACACTAGCTGTATTTCCAGTAAAGGCAGGAGAGGCTGAGAGAATTGTACAGTGGTCAGTCAACATTATAGACTTAAAATGAAACTTCTGCTTCTCTCTGTCTCTCTGTGTGTGTCTCTGTCTCTCTCTCTGTCTCTCTGTCTCTGTCTCTGTCTCTCTCTCTCTCTCTTTCTCTCTCTCTCTCTCTCTCTTTTAAATTTATATGGGAAGATCGTGAAGAAACAAAATGAAACAATTCGTAATCCACAATTCAAACCAGAAGGTTTGGAATAGTTTATAACCACAAACAAAAACAAGCCAATTAAGATGTTCTTGTTCATAACCAGAGGGAATTCCAGAGAGCTGCCTTTGGACAGGCATACAGTAACACATCTACAAACTTGATGCTAGAGTTTTGGACTGGTCCTGAGTATTTATATTATCTAATATTTACATATCTAGTATTTATATTATCTAACTATTTAAACCTTTCTCCTAAATTCTTACATTTTTTTTTCCCCTTAAGAACAAGGCATTATCTCAGTTTGTAACTGGTTCATTACTAGGAAACTTGAGTATTTTGACATGTATATTGGGTAATAACTTGAAAGGGGTGGGGATGTATCTCAGTCCTACAGTACTTGCCTGAATTCATAAGCCATAATGCAAACAAACAAACAAAAACAAGCAAACAACAAAGACTAGCTTAAGGACAAATTTCCTGTCTTTGATATGTGATTTTGATAGAGGACGTAATTGAAGACAGGTTCCATGTGGGACAATACTACACATGGTATGCATGGGCTGAAAGATGATGTCAACAAAGCAAAGTGATTCTTTCCTCTCAACATCACGCCTAATACGAAGAAAAAAATATCCTAGATATTATGAGAAACTGCCAGGAATGGAAGGCACAAGAGAGAGTAATTTATGAGTGTCTCCCTCTCACCAATACTACTACAGAGGCAGAGACAGCTACTGGGGATTTCCAGCAAGAAAGAATATGAAGAGTATCATGATGGGGAATGCCAGTGAACTAAAATCTGAAAAATACAATGGGGATTACCAGCAAGCTAGAACCTGTATACCGCCGTGATGGTCTTAGAAACTATGCCTTAGTTTCCTTGTTTGTATGATGAAGGACATAAAATAACAGAACAAGGATTCTTTTCCGTGCAAAGGTCAAGTCATGAAAAGAAAATTAATCTGTCAAAGTGCCACAATTCTTTTTTACTCAAAATGGAAATAGCTCTGAGCTGCATCCAGATTTACAGGAACTTTTCACAGCATGAAAAGAAAAGACCAGAAACACCGTGCTATTCTTGAGCCAAGGGAAGACTGATATCCTAGGATGTTCTAGACTGCAAAACTAAAAATCTGTGATCTGAAAATCTGATTCAAAATACTCCAAGGGAAAAAAAAAATGTGTACTTAGGAGGACCAAAAGCTTAGATGTAGACAGCAGAAACATAGTTAGGTACCAACAGGGCCACAGGAAGTTGAAAGCAGGAAGCTAGGAAGAGAGGGAGGGAGGGAAGGAGGGGGATTTCTTTACAAATTTTATTTGGTAAGTTGATGGATGGAGGGAGATACCCATTGGGTCCCTCATATAGCCCCCAGAATATGCATTTTCCACACATGCTACTTGGGCATAAGGATTTGAGCCAAAGACAATTGAGAACAAACACAACAAGAGTCCCCATTCTTCCTTATCCACCTGTCATTGGTACAGATTGCCCATGGAAAAGGTACCTCTCATAGCAAGAGAGAAGAGAAACTCATTCTTAAATGGGGTGACATCCTTTACACTTGCTCCCTTCCTCTGCCTACAAAACAGACCCCGAGCTCTGAACCCAACACTCATTCTCTCCTGGCCTCATTTTCTTGCCTTTATCTATTAAGAACTCTCTACCCAGCCTCTTATCCCAGGCGCTGGTCACTCTATGTTGCCTGAAATTGCTGTACTCAAGTTTATCCTACCTCCATGTTAGAATGTTCTCCCTAAGAAAGTCATGAAAATTTGTCTCTGGATCCAATTCCTCACTTTCACCTGAAGGTCATCTCAGAGCATCTTTAATCCAACACACCTATCCTGTGGGTCACGTCGGCCTGTCTGAGCCTCGGAGGCTTCTTTCCTCATTTCTACAGGGGAAAGCTCTTTGTTTCTATAGGGCAGTGGTTTTTAAATTTTTTTTGCCCATAGTTTAATGACTGACTCTCTTTAAAGTAACCCTCTTAAGGATCAGGATGGCTAACCTAGATCTTTTCTTTCTCCCGTGGTGTCTAACATATGTCTCATATGCATACGATGGCCGATAAATATATGGTCAGGCAATCTATTGATTTATGGTCATTTATTCATTCATCAAAGGAATCAATTCTATCGGTCCAGAAGTACTGCAAATGCCCTCCCAAATTTATCAGAAGTTTCTTCTATTTGTTCCACACCAACTTGGTATCTTGTAAAGACACAGAGATATGAAAGCAGGAAACACTGATTCTGTGAAATCTACTGGACTCTTCCTATCAGTCCAGGGCATGAAGCTCTGAAGTTTAAAAATGATATTTCATAATGCTGTGCAAATATCATGTAACCAACCACAGTTCACCAAAGTGCAGCCTCATATTTTTCACTTTGTAAGATCAGCTTACAAGTGGAAGCTAAGAGACTGACTGTTGAGCTCAGGAGACTAAGTTTCCATCTTTTCACACAGGAGACCTATAATTAGCTCAAGATTTTGCAGAACCATGAGCTGTAACTGTGGCAGGGAGTCCATATCCTAATCCATCAACAGATTTAGCCAAGTTAAAAAAATTATTTATTTTTGCACAGGGTACTTTTATAAAACAAATCTCTCAAATAAACTTGTATCTATGAAATAAATATTTTACATGTGTTCATGTTCTAGGTTTCTTTATAAACACATATGTCCCCATATATTAAGCAGTTTATAAGCTCACAGATGCACGTCAAACACTTTTTTAGTCAGAATTCTTAGCAGATATCTTGATGGTAAATATCAGATTATCTGACTCAAATAGCACTTTCTATGGTTTCCTGTGCCCAGACTCCTACATCAAAACATTCTATTAGTTTATGGAACAAGATACATTATATGGCAAGGACCACTGGTTTGTGGGGTTGGGGTAAAATAAATATAATATTCTTGACTTTGTGTCTGTTGCTTTCATTTTACTACAGTACAGAGGTCTCTCAGATTACTTCTTAAAGGAAGAAAAGAAATAATTTCCCACTCAATTGCCAGAGGAACTATACAACTTAATCTGATTATTGTGTGGGAGAGAAAAACATTCCCAGTGACGCCATCTTCCTATGTCAATTAATTTTATTACAGATGTCGTCTCTCTGTGCTATGTTAATGCAGATCTTTTTCCCCCCCTTCGTATTTCAAGATCTTAATCTCTGTTTGTCCCTCTGATATTTTATTGGCTCAGAAATACACGCTGTAAAAATCCATGGCCATCAAAATTTCCCGTGGGCTAAAAATAACTCACCCCTGTCAGTTAGAATTAGCTGATAAAGAATGTCAGAGCCTGTTCTGAATAAATTTGATAACTTCCTGTTTATGTAGCAGTGACCCTTGTCTAATAAAGCTTCTTTGCCCTAGAATGAGAGGAGGCTGTGCTCTATTCTATTCCTTAATGGCCAATCCTGATGACTTCTGAAAGCCTTTAATACATTTCCCATATTAGACATGAACAGATGTCAGGTAGGTTGCCAAGGGAGATTTCTTTTATGCAATCTTGGCTTGTCGGACAATCATAGACCTTTCTCAACATGGGAAAAAATTACAGACCCAACTAATTTCCCTGACAGGGGAGAGTTACATATGTTTTCCACTTGTAGTGTTTTACGACAAGTTTACAGTTTTGCCAAACCTGGAACTAATTGGGACCATTTCCAAAACTGGTCCAATAAACCCCCCAAAGTGTAAGAGCCATTGGGAAAGGCAGCCAATGATGGCGTGCTTGCTTTTCAGTTTTCCTCCATTTTGGCCAAAGACAGAGGGGATGGTTGGTGGGGGGAGAGGGAGTCAGATTGTGAAATTATTTCATTTAAGTTGATTAAACACTTACTGTTTCATATCCTCCCAGTTTTTGAGCAGCTTGAAACATAGTCCAAAGGTTAACTGTTAGAGGGATAATAAGTATTTAGATAAGCATTGCATTAACACACTTCCAAGAAATGTCAATTCAAACATTTTGTTTTTCAATGAGAAAGAGAAAGAAAAAAAAAGTAACAAAACCCCCATTCACTTCTATCAACAATAACAATAACAACAACAAAAACCAATCACCTGCACCCCAGAGAGCTAAATTTCTAAGAAATAATTCACTCAAGGAGAGTTCAACATTATAGGAGCTACTATGCTTAACCCTTAAAAAGTATTTCTTGAAAGATGGTCGCAATGCCACAGCACCTGTTGGACTTTAAGGACAAACAGCATAGTCTTATTTGTCTTATCAACTTTAAAGGAACAAGTCATTGGAGAGACCTTGGGGAATGTGTGGGAATTCAGAAAGGGGTGTGGATCTTTCTCAGTTCTTGGAAAGAAGGCCTTGATGGGATGGCCATGCCTCTTCCAGATAAGATTTCTCTGTGATTAGTAAACAGTCACTTTAATATATGATTACTTTCTTAGACTGATAACAAGGCCATATTAAAGGATCAGGCTGTATTTTTGCCAACATGTGGCTGACACGTGAGTGTAGAAAACAGGCAGGTCACATGCCAAGCCTGAGTCACAAAGTAAGAGGAGATAGTCATTCACAAAGAAGTGGAGTCATGAGCCCACTTAGCTCCCTAACTGTGCCTGAGATAGCTGTGTGATGTTAGGAAAAATTGTAACAAAAAAAAAAAAAAGAAGAAAGAAAGAAAGAAAAGAAAAGAAAAACCTCATATCCGGAGTATAGGGTTTGCACGGTTATGCTGCCAAACAAGCTTGGCTCAACTAGTATTGAGATATTTTTGGTTGTTCATTTTGTACCAGATACCCTGGAATGTGAGAATATTGGACTTCAAGTAATCCTTTGGTGAGGGAAATGAACCAAATGGGGAATTAAACTGTCAAAAGGCTCTTTGACACAACATGCTTGCGAAGCCATAGTGAACCTTGTACTGTTTCAAGGCTAAAAGATCCCTGCCTTGGCCTTGCTCTCTATTGAAATGCTGATAACGGGACAGAGCGCTTCACAGGACATTGATTTTACTTCTATTTCCAGCAGCCAGTTTTCAGACAAACATTGTAATCATCTGCCGTTATATAAGTTTATAATGACTGCGAGTGATCTCCTGTAATCAGCGCCATCTGCTATTAGCTATGTAAATTGTTATGTAAAACATACAGGTTTGACTGTCTTCATCAGAATGACACATGGCTTTAATCTAGGAAGATGCATTTGGAGAAAATACTATTTCAAATCAGAGGGGCCCATGGCTCTGTGCACCTATAAATCCAGACAAGAGCAAAATATACACTTGGCTGTGAACTCAGGGGCAAGATCTAGGTTTTCTTTTCTTTTTCAATGGAATTTTGCTCAAGCTATAAGTTCCC
Organism: Grammomys surdaster; assembly: GCF_004785775.1. Lineage (NCBI taxonomy): Eukaryota > Metazoa > Chordata > Mammalia > Rodentia > Muridae > Grammomys > Grammomys surdaster. The sequence goes on along the minus strand of NW_021604786.1, from coordinate 5,354,461 downwards.
TTGTCTGTGGATAAAGACACGTAGATGCACAGCCAGCTCAAAGTTGCTCCAAACTGGAATTTCCCTTCGAGTTTTTATTTCATATTTGCTGTGAATTCAGACTTAAAAAAAAAAAAACCCAACAGGTTTGGGACTAAAGGGGTTTCCCCCCCTTTATGGCTGTTTGGTCCACTTTTAAACATTTTCCCTTTAGAAGCTGTCTCTGAACGGACAACATCTGTGCCTGATAAAGCGACATCATCATTATCTCATAAGAAAGGAGTTGCAGACACTCCAGATTGACAAAACAGCAAACGAGAAGCTTTCAGCACGTCTATTTCCAGTCACCGTCCTCGGACTCCTGCCTATAAATATCTCTGCAATTGTCCCAGAAGACAACAATGCAGCGGAAAGAGGCAGGGAGAAAATTCTTGGCTTGGACAATTTGTGGATCTACTATAAACAGAAAACACCCTGCCTAGATTAGGGTTTCAACATAATCACTAGTAGAAAAGAAAAAAAAAAAAAAACAACAACATTTTTTCCACTCCCCCCACCCCCGCCCAACGCCTTGCAATTTCAAAGAATCTGAGCAATTTTGATATTTCAGAAACAAAAACAAGTGTACTTACTCTGTTTGAAACCCAAGTAGGGAATTCGCTCAATGGGCGTTTTTCTTTCTTTCATGTATTTATACAGGGCCACTAAGAAGGCTTGTTCATCTGCCCTGCACTCTTCACCAATGGAGAGCTTTGGCTTTTCTTCATTTGAGGTTTTTTTACAGTTATTGTGGTTGTTCTTCGGCTTGGTCAAGGCTGACCTGGCCTCTCCTTTCACCTGGAAAAAAATAATTATAACAGTATAACAAATCGAGCCCAGTCTTGGAAGGCTTGCAAAGACATATCTAAGTGACTCTTTCTTCAGAAGACAGCCTTGAGTAAGAATGTTACTAGACAATAGGAACAAAGCTCTATAAAGGAACACACAGTAGGCTTTTGTGCCCTGTGGACTAAATGGCAAGTACTCAAGTCTAGCAAGGGCATGACCTGAATGTCAATAAAATTTTGTTGACAAACAGGTGTCCAGCGGGCCACAGTTGGCCAGGTTGTATCAGGGTCCTTTGTATCCTTCACAGTATGTTCATGTCAAACTAGGAAAAAAAAAACCAATGTTGATACCCAATAAGAAGACTGCTTTGCCTCTTGATACATTTTATCTCCCCAAAGGGCACCGTCATTAATGTGGTTGATGAAACCTTGCTTTCATAACAATAGCCCGATACTGTATATATTATATTAAAAAATTTATTTCTTTGTGTAAATTTATCCTCTTCCTCTTCCTAGACACCTGGAAGAGCTCTCCATACTGGGATATACCAGCAAGGTCATTATCATGTGTCATCTGAGGTTGATGGCCACATATAACCATGAGTGGTACACCAAAAAACACTCCTTAGTGAGGGCTTGGTAGCTTTTCCATCAGCTTAGAATGGGATAGGAAATGTTTCCTTGCCAGAAAAGAAAGAGTAGACAGTTGCTAAAACCTGAAGTAGAACAAATGGACCTCCCCACCCCACCCCCACCCCTCACCCCGACCCCTGCAAACTAAGACATAAATGGAGGCAGATACTCCATGGTTCTTCCTTCTATGCCATGGGCAGGCTTTGGTGTTTGGGTAACCTAATGTTCCCTGCTCTCGGCCATGTTGTACAGCGGCCTTTGATGGTTGTTAAATATAACGCTAAGTTGCTGAGTTATTTTAATTGTAAAAGGGGGAAGTACAAAGGGTCAGACTTCGAGTTCAAATGCACCCATGGGGAATGTGTACATTCCAATATTCTTTACATCTCCTGGCTGACATCGGGCAGGAAGAGGGCAAGGGCCGGGGAACGTTGTGAATAAAAATGTCCCACAGATCCTACACTGCTCTTGGCTTCAGTTTTCCAGCCTCCGCAGATCCTTCTGAGCTCTAAGCACATGAAAAGGTTTGTTTATTTATTGTAGGGGAACACATCCTCTCCAAGAGAGCTCCGTTACCGCTCATTCAGTCAAGTGAGCACGCTGCTTTAATTTCTTCAGACTGGCCTCATAAAAATAATACTTTCTGGGCAACTCAGTGGGGCCACCAGAGATGACTCTAATTTTGAAGGGGCTGTGGAAATGGGGTGAAGACATCTTTTCACATAGGATTTTTACTGACAGTATCCTCAAACTTTTGCACTCTGTGACATCATAGGAAGACAGGCATCCTGTGACTATGCCATCATCAATTTTCACTGCCAAGCTTTAGGCTGATGAGCCTAAACTTACGTACGTCATAACTTATTGGCTTCCGAAATCACGTAAGCATCCTAGTTTTCATCTGTATGGCCTTATTCATTTACACTGGTACCCAGGGGCTGTTGTAGAGCTCACTGACTGGTTATTTCATTCTCTGGCTGGCCAACCTTGCAGATTAGGATACATTAGCAGGCTTGCCAGCAAATTCCAAGGAATCAAATTGTCTCTCTCTCCTCCTCCCCAGCACTGAGGTTATAAGCAAATGCCACCGCACCAGCTTTCTGGTTTTTCTTAGCATGTATTCTCTGGATTGAACTGAGGTCTTCATGCTTGCAGGACCAGCATTTTAAACACCTGAGCTGTCACCCTAAACTTTCCGTGCATGCCTTTCACGAAGTAAGTTATTATTGTCCTAAGAACATAGAAACTGAGGCACCGGCAGAAGGAATCACATGTTTACGTGTATAAGATGAACTTAATAAAAAATGTTAAAGCCAGTCATCAAAACAAAGTTTCAAGTAAAAGTCACATCTTATTTCCAGGCATGGCAACATCTACTGCTGAGAAATACAACGTATCGTGTGTCTCTGTAATCCAGGCATGACAACATCTTCTACTAAGAAATATGATTTATCAAGTCTCATAAAAACCCAAAGTCGGTGGTTAACAACTCTAAAGGGCTTCTTTTCTTCTATTGGGCATCCAGCCAATCAAGAGACAGAGCCTTATACCCATGGGGTGACCAATGAACTACGCAATCTTAGATGTTTCAGCTATGCTCCACTATCTACAGAAACGGCAAAAGTAGCTGACTAGACCCGTTTTATAGGAGGAAAAAACTGAAGCTCACTGAGGCTGGGGATCTTGATGCAAACACCTAAGTTTGGAGCTCAGGTCTACCTGCCTCCAAACTTCAATGTTGTTCAGGGAAGAAGAGCTAAAAGCTGTGTATAAATTATCACTGTTATTAGGACAGAGGCATCTTGGTCAGGGAGGGGACTAGGAGGTTTGCAGACAGATAGATATGTAACCCTCTGCTTGCGTCTGTGAGGGAAGAGAAGTATTGGAAATGGAAGGAAAGCGCATGGGGTGGAAACCAGAGCTGAAGTAGCTCACCCTCTCTATTTAGAACCAAGGCTCCAAGTAAGACCATGCTGCCACCTGCTGAACTCCATCCTGCATCCCTGGAGTTCCTCCAAGCAGAGGATGCTCCGCAAGATGTTACCAAGTGAGTGCCGGTTTGCATCTCAGGCTAGAAAGCTTTCTGTTCCCCATAAGACTCAGTCAAGTTATTGTCTGTGTATTTTGCCCACATGTACTCAAATTAGTCTACTGAATTACTGTAGTTCAAGTGTTAAGATGCAAATAGCGTCTGGTGCTCATGTTGACCTTGAAAAAGCACGACCTTTTAAGGGTAGCAGTTAGGTTCCTGACATGAGCGACACACACCTGAGGAACTCACTATGAGCTCTGAGGTTTTCAGAGTGACTGACAGCCTGCAAATTAGAGAAACAATGTTTCTTGTTCTAAAAGGAAGTTGCATGCCTGTTTGACTCTAATCACATTCCTCTACACAATTGAGTTAGAACCACTTCTCTCTATCAGCAGGGCAAGCCAGCTGGGCTGAACCAGCAACAAACAGGCTAGACTTTCTAATCCAGACACAGTCAACGACTTGAGACGAGACCCCCAGCTTCTTGGTAAAGCAAGAGTGGTAATTCTTGGATAGTCTGGAGGGCAGAATGAGATGGATGATATTGAAACTAATGCAAGCGCCACACTTGCGACACACTTTCCACACAAGAATGTGACATAAGAGGATACCCAGCATAGCGTACTTTGCCTTTCTATGTTCCTTTCAACATGGAAACCACCTGTGGCATGTCTAGTCTTTAGAAAATGCTTAACACATGCGCATGCATATGCTCGCACTCTCGTGCTGTAAATGGTCCCATCAAGTGATGAGACTGGAACTGATCTCATTCCCAATCCCTTCCTAGGGCTGTGTACTTTTCCTCCTCGTGAGACATGCGCTGTCTTCAGAAAGCCAGGGAATTCTCTCTCCAGGGAAAACAGTGCATTACAAAGATGCTAACACTGAGAGCCTGCAAACTTTTGAAGGTGATGTCATGACCACAAAAAACTCCGTGCATCTCTTCTGGAAGGTTTACAGTGTAGAGCTGCATGCAGGAGGCTGGCATCGATCCACGGTTAGAAATGGTCTGTCTGAAGCACTCCGAAAACACACACAGGTCCGAGAGTCAAGCAGCTCACTGCCACGTAAAATACTGGTTCAAGTTCCCGAAATAAGCAGGTGGTCACAGACTTAACGTCTTTACTGCAACATTTCATGGCAAAAAGCCACTTTAAGACTCAAAATGTCTTTTTAAGTGGCTCTCCCGGTCCCAAACAAGTGGTTTGTTCCTCCTTTAGGATTTTCCAGACAGGTGCCAACAGATACACTCGCCACACTTTAAAATTAATCTTTCCCAGTTAGTGGGTTTCTCCAGACCCATTAGAAAATATTCGAGGCAAGACTGTAATCCAGGGCTCTAAAAGCTAAGGCGTCTGACCAGTTCCCAAGGAGCTGACCACAGCACAAGAACATTGGAAGGATGGTGTGTCCCACAGTGACCATTTTCAGTAGTAGCGTTAGTGAAAGGAGGGGTGAAGGGAACCCATGGTTGGCTGTCATCCCTCATAAAAAGAGTAAGTCTGTGAACATTGAACACAGTCCATGTGTCCAGTAGCTGTTTCTTCTGGTCTCTGAGTCTTGGTATGAGTTTTGTAATTCCCACACATTAGTAGTAATTCCAAATAACAAGGATCGGTACTTCATCCCGGCAGGCTCAGATTTAGAATATTCTGGAAGAAACACAGCGTGGACTCGGCGTACTCTGTTGAATGTCACTATCGTAAAACCTTACTTCCTCTGTATTACCTGGCAGGACTCTCAGGATGCACTTGAGGGAAAGAATAGATCCCGCTGCCTTCACTCAAGGCCATAGACACCAAGGCCCTAGGTAATGGTTGGTTCCAGGGCTAAGTTGCTCAACTCATGAGAAAATATCCTTCGTCGTATCCGTGTGAATTCACTTGCACAGAGTTAAGTCAACAGAGGCTAAGCAATGCCAGAGAATGCTGGGCTTGCCTTTAGCCAGCAAACTGAAAAAAATACACACTTCTGTAGATTGGCTTTAAAATTAAAAAGCAAAACAAAAACAAACAAACAAAAAAACCTCTTTGAAATCTTGGGAGCATGACAATATCCTAACAAAAGAGCCTTCAGAGCTTTGTGGTTGAGAGTCATACTTGAAGAGAAGCTTTACAGAATGTATAAATTCACGGTTCACTTGGACACAGTGGGAAGGGGAGAGAGGACCCAGTACAAGTGACAGCAGGCGGGCACACAAATTCAAGCCATTTTTTTTCTATATCAGAATCTTCACCAATAATCCAAGTGTGTCCCCCCCCTCCCAATTCAGAGCTTTAGCCCTTAGATCTGGTCATGCTTTCTTAATTCCAATCTGATCTTTGATTCTGATCTGGAAGGATTAGAACCGTCTTTGGCCTAGAAACAAACACCAAACACCAACATCCAAGAGCTAGAATGTGGAACTGCGACCCAGGTTCACAGAAGTCAAAAAGACAAGTCTACATATGTGAAGTGACACTTCACTAAATACTTCAGGCGCACACTGCAAAGATTTCAGGGAAAGCTCATTCAAAATGGGCCAAGAAGCCTCTAAAGTGAACGCTTTCTTTCTGCATCCAGAGAGGCCTTTAAAAATACTCTTACACCTTAATTTGCATGCATATTCTTTCCTATGTATCTCTAATTTGCTCTAATATGAATTAGAGGTGACTTTGGGAGGGAAAAAAAAAAAGAACATGACCAAAAAGATTAATTCTAGTCAGTTCTAATTTCATCTCCAGTTAATCTCCGAAGCATATTTAGATGTGTCCACTCAGAGAGAGAGGATGGTTCAGCTGGTCTATTTTTGATCTGAGCAGAGTAAACTATGTCATTGTGTCATCTGGTATAAGGTCTCAGTCCGAGTGACGTGCACACTTAATCATGTCCTTTACTGAACAAGCCAAACTGGGAGGTGAGAAGTCTTTCTGTTGACTAATCAAAACGCCGGCCCCTCCTACCAGATTCTCCCCACTCCCAGCCAATAGGGAAGTATCCAGAAGCTACAAAAGCCAAAGGCATATTCTGAATTGAACACGGTCATCAAGACATCAGATATCAGAGAGGTCAAAGGAGGAACTCCACAGAAGTATCCATCAATCAACCAGGAGGAGTCTCAGTGGACGACCCACCTTACCTTGCTGATAACTTTACCGTCACAGTTATTGTTGGGGTCCTTTGAGCCACTGAAGGAATCTCTTCTCTGGGGACATGTTTTCTTTTTGCGCGGTCTGCCTTTAAGATTTGGCGCTGAAAAAAAAAAAGGAGAATAATTGTCAGACTTCTTTCGGGAAAAGACTCAGAAGCTTATATATATATATATATATATATATCAGAGTTCTAGGGAAAAT
>NW_021604786.1:5343916-5347258 GCF_004785775.1 Grammomys surdaster | reverse complement strand
ATATATATATTGTTCTGCTCCGATAGCTGAGACACACAAGTCAGCTACCAACTCTCATTGGACACTTCTGTCTCTTAAGGGATCTTAGTAGATTCGAAACTTTCTATACTCGGCTCTTAAAGATAAAGTATCAACTTTCCCAAGTCTGATTAATATAAATAAGATGAGAATGATAAGGAAAATACAACCCCCTCCTTCCCTCCCACTCCTGTACCCTCCCTCCCTCCACCCCCCACCCCCCACGGTGCACACTGTCAGAATAGAAGTACTCCTGGTCAGACTTGGAGATCACTCATCCTGTTTGTTTGGCATCTTGGTTTTAGAAAGCCAAAGGACCCCGCCAGCCTGTGCTGTTATCATAGTAAAGCAACATCTGAAAACATCACTCTTCTGAAGAGTTTCAAGACAGCAGTATTTTCTCAGATCACCGGCTCCATGAGAGAGAGTCGGTCTTAGAGAAAGAGGCTCACAGTAACAAGCTGACACTCCATGCTTTTTTTCTGAATAATACTGCAGCCAGCGTGTCTCAAATCTCAGCAAATCTGCCCAAGACATTGAGTCAGCAGCTCGCTCTCCTTCTCTCCCCAATATATGTTTTATGAAGATCTGGAGGGTTATTTAAAAATAATTCCAAAGCTTACACTGGGGTTAACCTGACTCCTGTGGATGTGCGTGCGTGCGTGCGTGTGTGTTATTAAAGCCATAGTTACAAACGACATAGGTGATGCTGATCTTGGGGGTGTTTATGGGATGTCCTGACTGCTCCTTTACCAGCTTTTCATATTCAACTGCAAGTCCCAAAAAAATCTAAAACCAACCAACTCAATGAGCTGTTCTTAACCAACTCCAGACAAATACCTCTCCCGCGCCCCCCCCCCCCCCCCGCCCGCCCCCAAACAATCTCTCCGGAGCTCTCGAAGCACCTATATTTTTATTACTTTGAGAAACAGTTACGAATTAAAAAAAAAATGTCTGAACAGCAGGGAGCCTCTTAATAATTATTTACCTCTCGACACACAGGGTTAGCCTGTGCCTTTAGGACATTTTATGTTGGACTCAATTTACATACACGCGACTTCCTACTAGTTTGTTTTTCTGTCGCGGTTAGCTAAGGAGCTTTACTGTCAGTGAAACTCAGCTGAAGCAACACTTTCTTTCCAGTCAAAGTGGGGAGTCTGGGTTAAGAAGCCATTTCGGGAGGCTCGGGCTCCCCTCCCCAAACTACCGATTCTCATTCCGTTCTCAAAAAACACTGGTCTCAAAGTCCATTCCAGAAAACCTGCCTGGAATTTTCCTAACGTAAAGTCACAAGCAAAAATCAAGCGAAGAGAAAACGGACATTACCCATTCCAGTCGCCAAACATCTGCCTGATTGACGCCTGTGCTCAGGAAAGCTCCGGCAGGGGACTGTTTCCCAGCCTCATCCCTGGAAGTCTGCTCTTGGTGTCGATATCGGCTTCCTAGCAGCGATGAGGCTCAGCCCTGCTCACAGGTCCCCTCCCCCGGCAGCTCCATTACTCATGTAAACACACAGCAGTGACTAGCACGGGTGTGTGGGATGGGCTCTGGGCTCTGAGCACTTAGAGGGAGCTGCCAGACTGGCAGGGAAGACTCTGCTCTCTCCTCCTCCCTGGCTCGTACTGGCTGACTGCGCCCAGCCTGTTTGGTGGTTCCTGACCTCTGGCTCTTTGGTGGGAGCTCAGAGCCCAGTTCCGAGAACTTGCCACGGTCCACAGCCTGGAGCCAGGGTGTGGACTGTTTTGTTTAAAGGACTTTGTGTAGCTCGGAAGCTTTTCCATAATGACCCAAGTGCCGAGACTTTAATGACTGCTAGGGTAGGACTTTCAAGTCCCCTTATCAAAATAACAGTTCTGCAGGGAGTAGGGAGAGCAGACCGGGACTTTTCCAACAGAGCTCAGAGAGATCCATCAGCCCTCAGCCAAAACAGAACAATATGGCTTCTGTTCTGAGACTTGCCAAAGCCATCTTTTCCTTCCTCACATTTTTGAAAAGCACTTAAAACCTAAAAGACGTTTATTTCCAGAGAAGCTTTCAAAGCCCAAAGGCCCTGTCTAAAGACAGAGCTTTGCACCGAACCCTAAGTTTTAAATAGCAAGGCAAAGGTTCCGAGGAGCTGTAAGAACCACCCTGAAATTGGGTCGATTTCCTTCATCTTTGGGACTGTTTTCAGAACCCAGATACCCAGCAGATTCTGAGAACTACAAAGTTAGAGTGCAGGGGACCAGGATAGTGATCACACTACTCTAAATATGGAGTCTTTGGTTCTTAATTGGTCAAGAACATGCAAATGCAAACCCTTCTTTAACTTCCAACTAGGATCTCTCTCTCTCTCTCTCTCTCTCTCTCTCTCTCTCTCTCTCTCTCTGTCTCCACCCCCCCCCCAGCATAGCCATTGTATTCTTTGTACAGAAGGAGAGGAACAACATTATTATATATGACTGGACCATTTTTGAGGGTAGGGCCATTGGCTTTGTCAACTCTCATTTGCATAACATTAGGGAGGTAGCACTGTGTCATCTGAATTTGTTGAATGAATGAATGACTAATGGAAATACAAATACCCACATAACTCATCACATCCTTGTAAGTGGAGCCTGCCAACCTGGATCACGTGATATACATGTCACACTGGGAACCTTTAGACTGTTACATCCAATGCTTTGGCGACCTAAACTACAAGCTTGAGGTAACCCTGGGACAAGGAAGGGAAGCTTTGGCTTCCTGACTACTGTCAAACCTTTTTGCCTTCACCACAGCTTCGTGCCTCCTAACAGTCATAGACCTTCAATATGCCAGGGGGCAGTGACCATGAAGATCTGGTGACCAATCCCCCATAATGCAGCAGGAGACCTTTCTATCTCCTAAGACCCTCAGTGGAGCTTTGTGAATGACCGGCCAGGGAGATAGCAAATTCCTACCCCTGAGTTATGCCTACTTTCCTCCAGGGCAGAGAAATAAATCTTTCTCTACACCAGTGACTAAAAAGTGAGTGTCCCGTGGCGGAGTGGTCAGGGTGGAGTAAGGCTTTCAGGTTCATTCTCTCAGAAGAGAAACATCCTCACACCATTCAGCCATCTTGGATACTATACCTATTCCCTCCTAGAAAGCAAATGTCAAATCCAAGGTCTCTGAGTCTCAACCTGGAGCAGGTAGATTCCTGCTTTAGGGAAGAGCAATCTCTCAGATCCAGGCTCTCAAAAGTGACAACTCTGTCATCAGACAGGCTTCCTCTGGCCATAGATGAGAACAGAAGGAGAGAATTACAGCCAGACATCACACACACACACACACACACACACACACACACACACACACACACAC
>NW_021604786.1:5332622-5343906 GCF_004785775.1 Grammomys surdaster | reverse complement strand
ACACAGACACAGAATCTACATTAGAGGTCTCCATCAGATCCCTCCCTTCAGAGCTCAGAGAATCCTTTGGAAGAGTAGGTAGAAAGAGAGCCAGAGAGGATGGAAGGTACCAGGGAATCAACTAAGCAAGGTAGAAATGCGCTCACATAGACTGAAGCAGTAAGCACTGGGCCGACATGTGTCTGCACAAGATTTTAGTACGTATTATCGCTATTGGTTCAGTATGTTTTTTGGGCCCCTGACTGTGAGGAGGAGTGGATCTCTGGCTCTTGGGCCTGTTCTTGAGACTCCTTTCCTTCTCTTGGTTGCCACGCCCGACTTCAATGCGATAGTTTTCGATTCACCGTCTTACATTTTATTTTCTCATTTTCTTGGTTGTTATCTCCTAGAAGCCTGTTCTTTTCTAACAAGAGACGGAAAGGGAGTGTGGATCCAGACGGGAGGCAAAAAGTGGGGAGGAACTGGGCGGAGGAGAGGGAGAGGAAACCAACATCAAGATATCGCAGGAAAAAAAGAATCTACTTTCGATAAGAGAAAAAGAAATTAAGAAGAATCAAATAAAGAAAATGAAGAAGACCGAACAAACAAACAAACCAAACCCCACGAAAACCAAGTGATGTTGAAAAAGTTAGTATTGTTACAGATTACAGTTTCTTTCACTTGTACATAGAACTCAAAACCCAGTGTTGCCCTGGGTCCTCAGAGTTCAGTGTGTGAGTATGTGTGTAAGTCCTCCTCCTCCTCTTCCTCCTCCTCCTAGGTTTTATTTTGATGCTATAAAGATATCTCAACAATTAAGAGTTCATATACTTAAGTTCAGACCTCAACACCCACATCCAGTGTCCTAACCCTTCTGTAACTCCAGCTCCAGAGCATCTGATGCCATGTCCTTGTCTCTGAGAGAGATTGTGCTTCATCACACACCCACACATGGGTGATTCTCTGGTAGAACAGTGAGACCTCTTAACCACGGAGCCGCTGTCCCTCCAGCCCCTCAGTAATCATGCTTAACTTCTTAAGGGCCAGCCACGGCTCTGCCTTCCAATAATAAGTCCACTAAAACTCAAGGAGGTTGGCACTGTTATTATCCTCCCCATTCTACAGAACAGCAAACTGAGGCCAGACGACAAAATCAGCTGTGGCCAGACCACACAACTGATTATCAGCAACAGGATTGCTGCCCCGGCAATTGCAGTTTAGCCAGGCTCCGCACTATGCCTGTGTGTCCCCTTTTCAGTGGGGTGGAGGGTGAGGGTTTGGGGGTTGGGGGGGGCTACTAGCTGATGAGTGAGAGATTTCTCTGGTTGAGACAAACAAACAAAACCTTTTTTTCTCTTCAAGTGTCCATCTGTCCGTCTTCCTCTGCCAACTAACATGTTTGCAGGGCAGCTGCTATTTTTGCAGCCATTAACCCCCTAAGAAGCAAGCTCCCCGCCATGTTCAGGACATCCTGACATCTCATGGCTGCTTAGGCCATTGTTTTCTATTGGTAACATTTTCTCATCAGTGAATACAGTCTATCTTCTTGACAGCAGAGGACCACAGTTTGTGGTTACTTTTTTTTCTTCCTTTTTTTTTTTTTTCTTAAAGAAACTGTTTACTCAAATAAAAAAAGTAGGCCTTTGTCTGGATCCATTTAGCTATGGGTTCAGACAAGTTACTCCCGACAGGCAGGCCAGGTGTGGGAAACTCATCTCAGGCCAGATTATTGAAATAGTAATAATAATATGACAAAGGAAATGTAACTAGTTACTGGCAAGGGCAAGCTTTTGGCTTGAATGTTGCTTTTTCCCCCCTCCTCTCTGCTGTGCTCTTCCTGTCATGGCTATCTTTATTTATTTATTTATTTATTTATTTATTTAATACCATTTATGCTCTTGGAAATCCTACAAAGACAAACAGCTCTAAAAGCTGGATTGACTCATCAGCAAACAACTCCAATCTTCCCATTTTGGAGAGGTCTTGTCTCCCTTTTCCATGCTTGCTTATGGATCCATTAGAGAAGTTCTTTGTGTCTACTGATAAGATACAGGGTCTTACTCCCTGGGAGTCCTTGAAAATAGAGAAATGGAAAAAAACTAAACATCGTCTTCCTAAGAATTGACCGTGTGTGTGTGTGTGTGTGTGTGTGTGTGTGTGTGTGTGTGTCTACAAGAGGTGAGCGGAGCATTCAGTTGTTGAATTTTCAAACCGTGTGTATTTTAAATATGAGCCAGAAAGCAAAACCCTTGTTCCTGGTGATATGTTACATTTCTGTAATGCCTTTCCTCTGAGGATAGTGAAGTGCTGGGAATTTTTCTTTACAGACAATAATCTTAAAATACCCTGGCAAGTTTCAGCATGGAGTATTGCTCTTTCTGGGGGAAAAAAATAAATAAAGAGAGAGAGAGAGAGAGAGAGAGAGAGAGAGAGAGAGAGAGAGAGAAACCTACCCTAATTTAGTTATCATTTACCACGCTCTATTTTCAGGGTTTTCCTTTTGACTATTTAGAAACTTCCTCTTTCAGCCTAGCAAGAATAGGATGAATGTTTTTAGTTATTAATGTATGAGTCAAAGATTTACAAATCGAGAATGGCAGAAGGCTTGATCAAAGCCACTCCTAAAATTTATGGGCGTAATAAAAGAAAGGCATTTCGCAGATAATCTCTTACAGAATTCCAGTTTTTAAATACTTGGGGGTGGGGTGTGGGGGTGGGGGAGAAACAAAAACAGCCTAAAAGCTCTCAGTCCTCTTGGTTGCTTCACCAACAGCCCAACATTTTAACATAAGAATTCATAAATGATTCCCTGAGATTTTTAATTCAAAACTCAGTGTTGGGGGGGTGGGGAGGGGGGCATGTTTGCAGCCAGTGAATATTTGCGTGGTTGAAGCCCTCTGCAAATTCATGAAACATGGTTCCCATATACGTTAAGACTCTGAGTTTATTTTTATTCTGTTTTTCTATAAACAGCCCTCCCCTCCCAGCAAAAAACACTTGAGAGTCACATGTGCTGCTTGGTCTATAAGAGGCTAGGGCCACTGACCGGTCCAACGTGGTCTTACGGAAGCCTTCTAGCCTTGATTGATGGACTGTGAGCAGTAGATACAGCCACACAACAACGTTTGCCAGGGCTCCAGGACTTGTGAATTGCACTGACAATTCCTTTTAAAATCTATTCTCTCAAATAAAGGTATTAGAAAGAGGAACCCAGAGAGAAAGGGCCCAGATTCTAAGGCCAGATTTAAAAGCAATCGCTTTTAAATGCCACCAAGATCATATCTCTGTGAACAACCGCAGGTCACGTGCCTGGGATGAATGGTCACGTGATCACACTAAGTATTACTGGTCACCTGGAGAACTGGGCTGTGAGTTCCAAGGTGAGGTAGCCCAAGCCCCAGTTCCGCTGTTGCTGGTACCACTCATTACAATTTAGCATTTTCACTGAACCACGGGGTCTCATAGGATTCATGTTGTTCTGCTTCTCCAAAGGATGAGCAGTTGTTTTGTTAGAAAGAGGATGATAGATAAATAGATAGATAGATAGATGAGATTAGGTATTATGAGACCCAGATCACCTTGGCTGTTTGTGAAAAATCACTCAGACCACTACCCATCACTAACGAGAGGGAAGTGTACGACAATGCTCTCTCTACCTAGACAGAATGGGAAGCTCAAGTCCCCAATAGCCCTAGACTTCACTGACTGCTCAACAAACCATGTAAATAAACACCTCTTGCAATCTCATCCAAAACATGCCTGGTCTTACTCACTCCTGGTTCATACTCCTGAATGCTGGGGCATTGTTAATGCCTCTGATCAACGGCTTAGTAATTTCACAGGCATGCGATTTGCATAGCTCTTTCCTGATACACCCTCTCTCTCTCTCTCTCTTTCTCTCTCTGCCCCGGAGGTCTTCATTTCTCGGAAACACTTAAAAACACAGATTATTTCCCTCTGGCCCTTCCCCCACCCCATAAATGGAACAGGGCTTGGAGCTCATCTGTATTGCTAATTGGTTTGAGAGCATGTGACTCCGTGTACTCCTGCATTAAAAACAAGCAAGCCTTTTCTGTAGTCAGGGCTTATCATAAGAAATAAGCTGATTTCTAGCCTTGTTTCCCTGGGAGACAGAAATGATCAAATACAATTCCGAAATGATTTAAAAATCATAGTGTGTGTTCTGCAATCCCCGAGAGTACTCTATAGAAAGATGCTCACAGGACTCGGTTGAAGAAGAAAGGGATGGTGGAAGCCTCTGGCCACCTTTACAGGAAGTCAGAGAAGCTCTGAGATCTACCTGGGTAGAGAGCTGGGAGAGACTGTGGGCTGTTAGAGGATAGACCTTTGAGAAAATAGGAAAGGCGTTTGAAAACCAGGCCTGGCCTTGCATGGTCTCATATCCTCCCTTTGATCTGCATTGGCCAGTCAGAGGTCCTTGAGAGGAACCAGCCCCCCCGGGTGGAGGACCCTCTGGGCACTCTCAGGGTTGGTGGGCATGTTCCATAGTTGTTGGGAAATGCATTCAACTCTCAGGTAACAGGATAGGTAGTTCACCATGGCCTGGATGTGACCCAAGCCCTTATGATCCCAACGTTTGGGAACCTGTGGAAAGACTGTCTCAGAATGTCCTAGACTCTACAGAGAGAGAATATGGCAGAGAGGACACACGCAGGCATGGCTGGGTCCAGGGTAGAGACAGGATAATTTAGGCCTTCATGTTGAACACAGGGTCTTTGGTTCCTCATTGTCATCTCAACCACTGCTTTGGAGTCCTGTCACAAACATACAGACCCAGCAATGACATGAGTATTGTCTAAAAGTACCGCAGTGGCTCCAACCTATGTGATCACATGTATTCAAAACTGTCCCTCCCTCCAGATCTGGTGGGCCACTTCCAGGCCTTGGACAGCCTGGGTTCCCCAGGGGAGAAAATCATACACACACACACACACACACACACACACACACACACACACACACAGACCCCACAGTGAGAAAAATATGCTATTTCAACTCTGCTTTGTACTTTTTCTAAGAAATCAGTTCTTTCTTTCCCCATCTTCTGAAAAACATTAAGCAAATGCAGATTCAGCCCGTCTTGGCACGTTACCATTTACAAGGATGAATTACAATTTAACATTATTGTCTGTTTATTGTTTAAGGCTGTTTAAGTATCCATTGAGGACATGTCTTTGAAGGATATTTTAATCCCCACAATTTCTGAAGGTCATAAAAACAGGACCTCATGAACAGAGAACAAATATTTTTCTTGTCTCTCTCTCTCTCTTTCTCTCTCTCTCTCTCTCTTTTTTTTCTGTGACAACCAATAAAGTTGCTCACTCCAGACCATGATTGATACCCTCTGAGGTACTCCTATTGAAGACAACTGCAAGCGAACGGAAAGCTACAGTTTTGCATCAGATGGCTTCAGAAGGAAGTAGCAAATGGCAGAGCACATTTACACTCACATTGAAACGCAACAGTTTTGTTCCGCCATCTCTCCAGGTTTGGAAATGAGATTGTCCATTTTTAACACCGAAGGCAATTGATTTGCCAATTTGATAAAGCAAACGGTTCCCAGTGGAGATAAGTAAATGGTTCTTATGGTTTTGTTTGGTTGGTTGGTTCGGTTGCTTGTGTATACACAGATTAGCATGGAGATGCTTAACTCGGTACAGACATGGATGGATACGTTAGGAGAGGCAGTTTGGTTCTTAAATCCACACAACGAGAAAAAAAAATAGAAAATAGAATAAGGCCCCCAAGTTACTTAAAAAGATATACAAAAGGAGTTTATACTGAAAGTAGAGTTATTAATTTCTTTATGCCATCCGAAAGAACAATATTAACATGTAGTGTTGTTCCTTAAAAGTAAGAGCCTAGCCGGGCAGTGGTGGCGCATGCCTTTAATCCCAGCACTTGGGAGGCAGAGGCAGGCAGATTTCTGAGTTCAAGGCCAGCCTGGTCTACAGAGTGAGTTCCAGGACAGCCAGGGCTATATAGAGAAACCCTGTCTCAAAAAAAAAAAAAAAAAAAGAAAAGAAAAGAAAAAAAGAAAAAAAAAGTAAGAGCCTAGGGTTCTGCTGTGCTCTCCTGCTGGCTGCCAAGATGGGTGACCTGAATTCAATCCCTAGGACCCACTCGGTAGAAAGAGAGAATTGGCCTCTGACTTCTTCCACAAGTACTTGGTGGCACATGACCCCACTAATAAAAATGTGACTTTTTTTTTTTTAACTAAAGGAGGGGATGGACGATGACTCAGTTTATAAAGTATTTGCTACATAAGCATGGAGGCCTGAGAGCAATCCTCAGACTCACATCCAAGACCCTGCACAGTGGCGTGTAGACGTAGTTTACTACTGATGAGACAGAGACAGGCAGATCCCCGGGCAAGCTACTGGTCAGCTACCCAAGTCTCAGTAGAAAGCCCAAGTCTCAAAACGCAAACAAATAACAACTAACACTCCCAAGATAGACAAAGCCTGAAGATGACAAAGTTCTCTTTTGGCCTTAGCATGAACACATGCATACCTGCCTCTATGCATGGAACATGCGCATACACCTGCACATAACATCTCTGCCACAGGGTGACTGCTCTTCCTCGTTGTCCCGCATCCTGAGGTTTCTTCAGGTAAGTCTCTCTCTCTGAGGCAGGAGAATGCTTTGATAAAACTCGCTCACGTTTCCTGAGCTTCCTCTGAGGAGTTACAGAAACCACCATGCTTCGGAGGCACTTCAAAACTTTTCTGTGGTACCCTGGCTCTCAGTGTATAGAAGAGAGTAGAAAATACAGGATGGAGGGCCCAGAGGAGAGGAGAAAGGAGCTCGGGGTGTGGTGAGTGTGCAGAGGCAGCAACAGGGTCCCTAATTCCCCACAGTGATACATTAACTAGGGACGGGTGATTGTAACTGGGCCGGGCTCTGTCTTCGGAATCAAGAGTTTGTGACACAGGAGAAGAACGGGGCAGATGTTAGTGGAAATCGTACCAAGGATCTCATAGCAATACTAGTAACAATAAATAATAATCACACAGAGGGGTTAAGCCTCACATTGTCAGTTAAAAGAAAACATTTCTCTTCTTGTTTAGAATCGCTACGCCCAATACAGTCAAGTGATATCCGCAGGAGTCTGCAGAGTGCTTGAAATGCCTAGTCCGAGCTGAGGTGTCTTTTATGTCTGAAACACAGATTGGTAGATAGCTTGGTTTTCAACATGTGGGACAGAGAGCAAATGATCTCACTGATAGCATTTTAAATCAAGTCCATATTGAGACGATGAGACTATTTTGGCTATAATGGATTAGATAAACTATATCATTAAAATTAATTCCACGTTTTCCTTTTTAGACAGCAGATGGCTCGTGTTATTTTCCGTATGGGTGATGCTGGTTTGGACAACAATGTAACGTTAGGATCAGAGATGTCCTTGGTCATGACTCAAAGGGCAGGCAAAACAGATTGACGTCTGAAGCTCTAACAATTGGCAAAGATCACAGCCCAAAAGTTCCAATACAATGCAGAGTCCTGTTTGCTGTAACATTCACTGTCTCGGACAGATGTTAGTACCCCCTACTGTCATGGACAGATGTTAGTACACCCAGATTTGCTGATGCTGAGCTATCTGCAAAGTTCAGATCTAGCAATTATGGACTCAAGTCTACTGAATGCCCTGATGTGGTTGTTAGCACATTAAGTTCCTTAACTAAGGTACCAAGTGAAAACAGATTGGGGGAGGGAGAGAGGGAGGGAGAAAGGGAGACAGGGAGGGAGGGAGAGGGAGGGAGGAGCTCTGACTCCTTCTGAGCTATTTTGATCTGGTGCTGACATGAGCTGGGTGTAATGTAAGCCGTTGTAATCATTCAGTGCAGATATGAGAAAATGGAACTTGAGCAAGTTTGGCCAATCCCAAGTAGAAGTTTCCTGACCACAAATTGTCGAATAAGTTTGCAGTCCGACTGCCTTAGCCTTTTTAGAGATCTCACTTGAAAGTAAGTAGAGGGGTCAGATACAGTCAGCCCTCAAGGCAAGGCAAGAACATGACCTTCTTGGCACGGGCCAGCTGCCTCAGGTCCCACAGTTTCACACGACGCATTGCCAAGAAGCCCGGAGAAGTTGGAAGAAAGAAAGAGGTTTCAGTTCTGGGAACTGTAGAGAAGATGGGGATGTTATCCAGTCATCCTTAGCATCCAAAGGACCAGCAAGAAGGCGGGGTGACAGAACAGGGGCCTCGCTAAGCACATAGCTGGCGACAGGGGTTTGATTCCTGAAACCCATGTCAAGCTCTACGGAGAGAACCAATTCTACAAAATTGTTCTCTGGTTTCCGTCTTCATACCCACAACACATATCATGCATGTTTCGGGTACACATGTACTTGATAAAAAATAAACATAGAGCCAGGCAGTGGTGGCACACGCCTTTAATCCCAGCACCCGGGAGGCAGAGGCAGGCGGATTTCTGAGTTTGAGGCCAGCCTGGTCTACACAGTGAGTTCCAGGACAGCCAGGGCTACACAGAGAAACCCTGTCTCAAAAAACAAAAAACAAATACACACACACACACACACACACACACACATATATACATATGAATATCGGACATTGTTCTGATAGTGGGCTACCTAAGACCAGGTCGGCCTACTATCTCACCCTTCCACAGACACGGGGTCTGGAATAAGAGTCCATTTCCTCTGGTTCCTCAGTTCTGGATCCTCTGACTGTGGCCACGCTGAACAGTAGCTAGCAACAATTCGAAAGCTATGCCACTCCTGGACTGAACTCCTTCCTTTTATTTTAAAATGACCCAGACTATAACACAAAGGAACGGTAATGGTGGCTACAGAAATAAATCCAGGTTAGATCATGAGAGCTGCCTTTAAAGCACCTGAGTCTTTATGCTGAGGGATGAACAAGACCACTGCAGTATCAACAAGACACAAGATGGATATTTTACTGTAGGATACTTATAAGGTGATCATTTTTAATGACATTTTTTGATGGGGTCAAGCTACGTGCTGTGATGCGCCCCGCCTTTGTTGCCTCTGGGTTGTTAGTGATAGCTGTAGAGGTTTTTGTCTTTCCCCCAAGCTATTTTATAGCACATGGTATACATATTTCAGCATCCAACCTTATAAACTCATGACCAACTGTCAGGAGACAGTTATCTAACACATGGGGTTGCCATAAAAAGCCTCCTTATTTGGGCAAAAGTCCCTGTCCGCACCGATATCTCTGTATTTCTTCTCAGAAGAAATTTATTTGGATTATTTGCTGTTCAGGAAACCCAGTGGCTGTAAGCGTGGCGTTTGAGAGGCCGAGAAATAAATCCTTAGCAAGTTAAAAACACTTAGCTCGTTATTAGAGCCATTTCTGGCTTTGTTAGCCTTAAGCAAACTCTCTCTTGCCCTCTTGTGGTAAATCAGGGTGATAGGCAGGGATGACCACAAAAACCCCAGGAACTAAGGAAGTTTACTCAAATACAGGTAGGGCATTGACCTCTGAGGGAGGGAGAGACATAAGTGCTGTGAACCCCAATTTTAGGCTGTTTTAAGATGCATTATAATTTACATTTAGGAGCCTTCCTTCATGATGTCAGGCGTTGTGAGAAGAGGCTTGCATATGGAAGTTTAGAACAATGTATTCCAGGAACATAACGGAGTCACTGTATCTATTATGGCCATAGCTGTTACATTTTGTAGCCAATTGATTTTAACGAGTTTTATAACCGTAAAAAAAAAAAAATCATGCATGCCCACATTTTAAAAGTTCCTTCATAACCAAAAATAGGCTGATACTCCAACTGGCTTGGAATTACAGGAACCAAGGAAAGATGTCTTGAATAACTCCCTAATATGGAAGAAAAACCACTAAAAACAAAAAGGGCCAGTTCATTTGTTTCTAACAATAGGCAATATAGAGAAACTTGGAATTTAGAAGACCAAGGAAAGGAATAGACTGTATCATTCCATGTTCAATAATAATAATAATAATAATAATAATAACAACAACAACAATAATAATATTTAAATTCAATAATCAGATATACAATTTGGGGTTTAATTTGATTTTTAAATTTCATTACCAATCTCTGCTGTGTGATTTTGGATGATTTCCTGCTGAATGGGGCCTGTCCCCCCCACCCCCCCAAAGCAAACAAACTTGATATTAAAACAAACAGCAGCTAACAAAGAAGCTGGGGGGATCCAAAACTGCAGAGCCGGGGACACAAAAAGCAAACCCTCTCTCCTCAGATTACCACCGGCTCTCCAAGTCTCTTTAAATAAAGCTATTTCTCCGCCCAGCGTGAACCCAAACGTTCTGTAATTCCAAGATGGTTTTAGGAACAGATTTATCTTGACTTGGCCTCAACTCCAGTTTTGCAGCAACAGTTGTTTGGTTTTTGTCTTTGAATTGACAAAGTCCTTAAAGTAACTCTACTAAAAAATTAAACAGCTGTGCCTTCCTTAGCAAAACATGACCGCTCTTATTTCTGTGTGTGCTGTGGTGCAGGATAAACATGCCCTTTATTTCATGTCCTTTTACAAAAAAAAAAAAAATCTGAAATATACTCTAGTTAGCCTTGTTTCTCTTTAAAGGACAATAATAATAATTAATAATAATAATGATGGAGGGGCGGTATTTGCTGGCCTGCGTATCTCCTTTTGAGCACTGGTGTTTACACACAGGACTCTTGCTCAAAAGGCTTTTGTTTAATTCCTATTATGGTAGGAAATATGATATGCTGCCCCCAGTAGAATAACAAGCCCGTGTGGCAGAAAGACAGACAGGTCTGCTGCTTTCGCAGATGGGAAAACTGAACAGCATTAAATGGCGGGAGGTAGAGCAAAAAAAAGCGTTCACAGAGGCTACGATTAAATTTAGACTTTGACTCCTGGCCCAGGTCTTGAACCAGAACCCTGTGAAGGTTCCCATTCTTTGGGATCAACAGAAGAACAATTTAAAAACATTCCTTTGGCGTTATTAAGCGTTGCTTCAGGCTCCCGGAAGTGAGGGTAGGGGCGGGGCCTGGACACAATACAAAGCTTCTAGGTGCCACTCCTTGCCACATAGCTCCAGGTAGGGATGATATGGTTTTTGTAGGCTGCCTGTATTCTAGGACCGTCCAGAGGCTCCTAGCACAGAGGCCAGGATTAAATTGAGAATCTGACCCTTGGCACAGGTCTCGAACGAGAACCCTGAGAGGGTTGTCACTCTTTGGGATCTATTGATCTATTGATCTTTGGAAGCTATCCCGATTTGTTCTAGGTTTGAGGGTTCTTGTAAACATTGTTCTAAACGGGGGGG